>NW_017670632.1:472677-517081 GCF_001879085.1 Nicotiana attenuata
TTCCTAAACTAACAAAAAGTAAAAAACTAACTACACCCGGTTCAAATGGAAACCCTTGAAAAAGAACCGTGGTTTAAAGAAAAACCAAGGGGGAGTTGATACACTACCTAACAGACGAAAATCTTTTTTTTTGTTCGACTTAAGTCCCTCAAGAGACCTGTCGAGAGGTGTCCGTCGTCGGGCCAAGTCGAAGTTAATTAACAGCAACCAAAAACACCAAACAGATTTATACAATTGTACAACAACAACAACCTTCCCCCACCCCACACTTAAAAATTTGGCATGTCCCCGTGTCAAAGAAATTAAAGCAGAGTAAGTGCTCAGTCCTGATTGGAGACAGTGCCAGAATCGAGGTGACACGCTCGTCCTAGTGCCGGGAGCCTGCCCATGATCTTTTTCTCAGACCTAGCACTTTGAGTGGCCAAAGTGTCAACTCTAGCATTCAAGTCATTGACCGAAGTGCGTAGGCCAGCCATCTCCTGTTCCAAGGCAGTCATTCAGGTACTCCGGTGGGCCTGTGATGGGCCCGCCTCATCAACAATCTGCACCGGTGGGGCGGCAGCATGCATGCTCCCTCATCATCATCATCGGCATCATCATCATCCGCCACAGCCTGCTCTTTCCCAACTGTGATTTTGCTAGCCTTGAATGGGGCTTTTAATGGCAACCTCCCATCTACTATGGTATTTTCAGGAACTCGTGAAGCACGACACAGCTTGGTGACCAGGGAAGGGAAGTAGAACCCTTTGAGTGTTTCCGGGGAGCGAATGAACATTTCATCCTGAATGACCGGGCCACATCAAAATCGTGGTGGGTTACAAAACAATAAATTGCCGCTGCTCTTGGCCCATTAACATCTGTAGTGTTGCTGGATGGCAGCAAACGGCTGTTGATGATTGTAAGCCAACACTTAGCATCCCAAGTAAGAGATTGGGAGTTCAGGGTCATTCTCGGCTTTATCCATATTCGGATCCCGGCCAGCCACACAGATTGTTTCAACAATTGGTTGCCACTAGACAGGTGGGTGTTGATACTCTTGGTAATAATCCGTCTCTCCAGTGAAGACTGGCAACCAGTACACTCGGCGGATGGCCTCAACGAGACGCGTCCACCGGGGATTTTTGTACCATGACAACCCTATCCACATGGTCCGGGCAATTCGCATAAAATTCTCTTACCATCAGTACATTGCCCTCTTCCGGTTCATTAAAGAAAATGTCCAGCTGACGCCTCATCAATTCTTCATAGATACTTGGCCATTCAACTCGCAAGGCATGCCTATCAATGTGTACTTCAGGCATCAGCTTCTTGGATGTCTTTGCAGTAAATCTATCTTGAGCCGCTTTGGAGACAAACCGAGTGCGGTCAAACTGGCTCGAACTAGCCTGAGCACGAGCTCTGGATGAACCTCCTGGCCCACTAGCAGAGGAACCTGGGGCACGTCTCTTCCTTGATTGATGCATTGTACCTAACAAAACAAGGGCTACTATTAGAGAGGGTTTGAGTTGTGTGAACCCTGGGTGGTTACTCAGACTTTACCACCACCATGGTCACATTAGCCATTAAAGCTCAATTGGGGCAATTTCACAAGTACCTGGTGTGCATGGAACTATGATTTAAGACACTTATTCCATGGAAGTACAAACTCTCCCCCCAAATCAACCACAATCACTTCACAACTCCACCCCACCACAATTAACTTCACATAACAACACCATGCCCTTCTCTACTACATTCTACACATTACCCACTAAAAAGAAGAAAAGAAAACTAAAAATTTAACTATAGATACTACAACAACTCAAACATTAAAAATTGCAAAAGAGAAGGGGAGAAGAAGAGAGAAGGAAATCATGACATACCTAGTTCTTGTAGAGTTGTAGTGTAATGGAGGTTGGGGAGGAAGGGGAGTTGGAAGTGTGTGTGTGTGTGTGTGTGGGAGAGAAATGGGTTTGTGGGAGATGGGAAGAGAAGAAGAAGAAGGGGCGTGGGTTAGGGGTTTAGCGTGAGAATGAGGAGTGGGAGAAGGGGGGGGGGGGTGTAGTTAGGTTTAGAAGAGAAAAAGAATAAAGATAAAGAAACAAAAAAAACAAAATTAATTAAACTTACCTGGGCGAGCAGAATAGTCGCAGTTCACCCCGCCCGGGCTGCGGTCGCGATGAAAAAAAGAAAAGCAAAATAGAATAGTTGCAGTTCACCGCGCCCGTGCCGCGGTCCCACCGCGGTCGCGGCCACGGGCTTCCGAAAATCTTTACCTTTCCGGAGTTGGTTCTAGACCCCGACTTCTCCCACTATGCACTAATCTTGCCTTGTACACTAAAAAAAGGGTTAGTATCATATACATCAAAAGAAAAAGAGAAACAAAAGAAAACATGGGTTGCCTCCCACATAGCGCCTGATTTAACGTCGCGGCACGACGCAAGCTCATGTCATCACTCCTCATTTGTGTATTGAGGCTCCTCCAACGTTATCACCACGATGTCCCCTTTTTCTTCAGTCATTCAAAGGTAATGGTTCAACCTCTTCAGTGTGAATTTGTTCATCCCATCTTCAGATTCGATCTCCAAAGCTCCACTTGGGAACAATTGCACCACTATGAACAGTCCTGACCATTGGGACTTCAACTTACCCGGGAACAACCTCAATCTTGAGTTATATAGCAGCACTAATTCTCCGAGTTTGAAGTTCCGATTCAAGATGTTCTTGTCATGCATCAGTTTCATCCTTTCTTTATATAGTCTAGCACTCTCGAATGCCTGGAACCGAAATTCCTCAAGCTCATACAACCCATTAACTCTATTGGTACCCGCTGTCTCCATGTTTAAGTTCAGCTGCCGCAATGCCCACAGTGCTTTGTGTTCGAGCTCAACTGGAAGGCGGCATGCCTTTCCAAATACCAACTTGTATCGTGACATACCAATTGGAGTTTTGAAGGCTGTGCTGTATTCCCACAATGCATCATCGAGCTTCTTTGCCCAATCAGTTCTTGTTGCATTCACTATTTTTGAGAGGACACTTTTGATTTCCTTATTGGACACTTCCACCTGCCCGCTTGTTTGTGGGTGGTATGAGGCTACCTTGTGGCGAACTCCATATTTCTCCAACAGGTGTGCAAACGCTCTATTGCAAAAATGAGATCCACCATCACTGATTATGGCTCGGGGAGGGGGGGGGGGGTGCCAAAATGTGTGAAGATGTTTTTCTTTAGGAAATTGGTCGCCCTTTTCGCCTCATTGGTTGGGAGAGCAACTGCTTCGACACACTTGGAGACATAGTCAACGGCAACCAGTATATATTTGTTACCGTATGAGCTGACGAAAGGCCCTATGAAGTCAATCCCCCACATGTCAAACACTTCCACCTCTTGTATTGTGGTCATTGGCATCTCATGACGATGGGATATGTTGCCCGTCCTTTGACATTCATCACAGCTTTTGACCCAAGCATGGGCATCCTTGAACAATGTAGGCCAATACAGGCCTGATTCCAGCACCTTTGCTGCTGTCCGAATTCCTCCAAAGTGTCCACCATATGGCGAAGCATGGCAAGCCTGCAAAATAGAGGGTTGATCTTGCTCGGGGATACATCACCGGATTATGTTATCAACACATATTTTGAACAATAGAGGTTCATCCCAATAATACGCCCGACAATCATGGAATTTTTTTTTCTTTTGAATTGAGGAGAGATCATGAGGTACAATACCACATGCTAAGTAATTAGCAATATCAGCATACCATGGTGCCTCCTCCATTGTCACAGCAAGTAATTGCTCATCCGGGAATGTCTCAATGATATCTTCAACCTCCGTTCTCTTTTCTGCCCCTTCCAACCTCGAGAGGTGGTCTGCTACTTGGTTGTCTGTCCCCTTTCGATCACGAATCTCCAGATCAAATTCTTGTAGCAACAGAATCCAACAAATCAAGCGGGGCTTTGACTCCTTCTTTGCTATTAAGTACCTAATGGCTGCATGGTCAGTATAAACAATAACTTTCGAGCCAATCAGGTATGACCTAAATTTGTCAAAGGCAAACACTATAGCGAGTATTTCCTTTTCCGTGACCATGTAGTTCAGCTGTGCACCACAACGCGTCCTGCTTGCATAGTAAATTGGGTGCATAATTTTCTCCTTGCGCTGTCCCAAAACCGCTCCTATAGCGTAATCACTGGCGTCGCACATCAACTCGAATGGTTGCTCCCAGTTGGGTGCAACAATGATGGGTACAGTCACCAATCTCTTCTTCAGATCCTCAAATGCTAACCTGCAATCATCAGAAAACATAAAGTGCTGGTCTTTTTCAAGCAGCTTACATAAGGGGTTAGCAATTTTTGAAAAATCCTTGATGAACCGCCTGTAGAATCCGGCGTGCCTAAGGAAACTTCTCACTGCTTTCACTGAAGTGGGTGCTGAGAGCTTCTCAATCAAATCAACTTTTGCATGGTCTACTTCAATCCCCTTTTTGGACACTCTATGCCCCAACACTATGCCTTCTTATACCATAAAATGGAACTTCTCCCAGTTCAGCAGCAAATTTGTCTCCACACATCGTTTGAGCACTCTTTTAAGGTTGTGAAGACAATCTTCGAATGAATCCCCTACCAAGGAGAAATCATCCATAAACACCTCCATAATGTCTTCGACCATGTCGGTGAAAATGGCTAACATACACCGCTGGAATGTGGCCGGTGCATTGCAAAGTCCAAAGGGCATTCTCCGAAAGGCAAAGATGCCATACAGACATGTGAAGGATGTTTTCTCTCTATCTTCCGGGGCTATTGAGATCTAATTGTACTCCGAGTATCTGTCCAAGAAACAAAAATGGGATCGCCCAGCTAACCTATCTAACATCTGGTCAATGAAGGGCAATGGGAAATGGTCCTTTCGGGTGGCTGCGTTTAATTTCCTGTAATCCATGCAAATCCGCCACCCTGTGACTGTACGAGTTGAGATCAACTCGTTCTTCTCATTTTGTACAACTGTCATTCCACCCTTTTACACTGGACGGGGCTTACCTAATTGCTGTTAGAGATGGGAAAGATGATGCCCGCGTCCAGCCACTTGATTACCTCCTTTTTCACTACCTCTTTCATATTCAGGTTCAGCCTTCGTTGATGTTCCCTGGAAGGTCTGTGCCCTTCTTCCAGACGAATCTTGTGCATGCTGAAGGCCGTGCTGATACCCTTTAGGTCTGCCATGGTCCAACCAATGGCAGTTTTGCATTCCTGCAACACCTGCATTAATTGTTCTACCTGCACAGCTAGCAAACTAGATGATATAATAACATGCAAAGTAGAATTGGGACCCAAGAAAGCATACCTGAGGTGGGCTGGAAGCGGTTTCAGCTCCAGCTATGGTGGTTCCTCTATTGATGGTTTTGCAGGTGGTGTAGCTCTCTCTTCTTAATAAAAGGGCTCGAACTGAGGTTCCCTCTTCAAGAATCCTTGGCCTTCGAGTGCCATGACCCACTCTGCCAACCCTTCACCATCCATCTGCTCTAAATTTGTCAAGCAAGCTCCCAATGGATCTTTGGCATTCAGGGTCTCATCTTCTTCATACAGGATCACATCCACAACGTCCACTAGTAAGCAATTTGCATATTCACTAGGTCTCCTCATGGATTGTTGAACTTTGAATATTACTTCTTCATCGTTCAACCTCATTTTTAATTCCCCGGTTTCACAATCAATCAATGCTCTCCTAGTGGCTAAGAATGGCCTCCCCAGAATGATGGGTATCTCCTCATCTACCTGGCAGCCAGAATAACAAAGTCTGTAGGGAATACAAACTTTCCCACTTGTACCAGCACATCATCAAGAATACCCGTCGGTCTTTTAACCGTGCGGTCAGCCAGTTGCAACAGCATCAAAGTCGGTCTAGCTCTATCAATGCCCAGTTTTGTATATATTTGTAACACCCCGTACATTCGGACTAGGTGTAAATATTAAATGGGTATTAATTTGATATTTTAGACATATGAAGTCCCATCTAGATGATTATGGGTAAAATAATTGTTTCAAAATCAAGATGGAAAGTGAGGTGCATAAGATTTGACAAAATCAACTAAGTTTGCAGAAGGGCTGTCTTCCATCAAGTTTTAGTGCAAATGTGTAAAGAATTTGGGAAAACGCAAAGCATAAAAGTCGTAGGCCTTTGAAATATCTTTCCAACAATATATTATGGAGCCCGAACGGATCTCTGTGCAAAAAGTTATGCGCGTTTTACAGAACAGTATGCGATATGCGCGCCCAGTAGCGCGCCCATAGCGCGACCACGCTAATTTTGAGGCAGTGTTACTGCCGTTTAGCGCGGTCAGTAGCGCGGGCAGGTCTCCAGGTGCACGGGTGCTCTTGTGGGGGGTCGTTTTAAAGCTATATTTCATCCCCCACAGCCCCAAAACATAAAAACTTGCTCTAGAAAGGGGAACTCTCAAAAACCTAACTCCTTAAGGGTCCTTCCACCACCCAAGGTAAGTTCTAATGGTGATTCTAAGTTAATTTTAATTTTCCAACATCTTATTAACATGGGTAAACCCTCCATGTCATTAGATATTCGATTGGGATATCGTTGTTGAGAGAAGGAACCCTAAAACTCGAATTCAAGGGGATTGAACTTCAAAAAGGTAATGTCTTCACCCTCTAATTGATTCTAGCATTGGTTTAATGATTATAAACCCTAGTTCATGAGATATGAGTTGATGAGTTTGATAGAAAAGCATGAAAAATTATAGGATTGGGTTGTTGATTGTTGATTATTGATTAAAGTTATCGTTTATCTTATGGGTGATAAAGAAGGGTATTGAACATAGCAATTTGATGCTTTAGAATTTATCTAGGAACAAGAGAATGGATCATTGGGTGTAGACACCATTAATAAGGACTATGAAGCTTTATTTTCACCAAGTGTTTGATAAGATGCTTAAGTGACCAAAACATGAGAATCATTGCTAATATGGAATCCCTTTGACTTGTATTGATTTAGATTAAAGTTGAAAGGGTTGACAAACGTTGTATTATGCTCAAGAGCAGGAAGTTAAGGTATGTGAGACTAACTCTCTATGTTTGGGAATGTTAATGATTCTCCCTACACTACGTTTCTTTTACGACGTTGCTAATTGCCTCAGAAATATAGTTAAGCCTAGTTTCCTTGAATAGTTGCAGAACTTCTATTCTCTAGCTTCATAACTTGTTCATGACTTTCATTCTGAACGTTGTGAGCTCAGTGCTTATTCAATATAGACTTGGGTTTGATGCCCCCGAGTCTTACTATAGATTACTCAGTATGCCATAAATAGTTGAAGTTTCAGTGTTCATAATCAGTTCAAGAATACATGTCTCAGTCTAGTCCCATTTAGTATTATAGTATTATATAACTCAGTGTGATCCAGTATTCCATTATTATGTAACCCAGTGTGATCCAGTATTCCAGTATCTTGTAACTTAGTGTGATTCAGTATTTCATTATCATGTATTGCAGTTTGATTCTCAGTTCCTGAATGTTGAACACCTGTATTTGGGCCTGAGGCCGCAGTTTATGCTTTATGCATCTTTGGGCCTGAGGCTGCAGTTTATGCTTTATGCATCTTTGGGCCTGAGGCCGCAGTTTATGCTTTATGCATCTTTGGGCCTGAGGTCGCAGTTTATGCTTTATGCATTTTGGACCTGAGGCCACAGTTATGTATATGTATACTTGGGCCCGAGGCCGCAGTTTGTGCACATATATATATATATATATATATATATATATATATATATATATATATATATATATATATATATATATATATATATATATATATATATATAGGGCCTGAGGCCGCAGTTTAATATTCAGATAAACAGGTTGTTCATCATTCAGAAGAGGGAGTATTCATATCCTTACTTCCTTTGTTCAGTTCAGTTATCAATTATTATTTCAGTTATTAGTTATCAGTTCAGTTATCAGTTATCAGTTATCAGTTCAGTTATCAGTTAAGTTATTAGTTATCAGTTATCAGTTCAGTTATCAGTTATCAGTTATCAGTATCAGTCATTAGTTATTAGTTTAGTTATCAGTATCAGTTATCAGTTATCATTTCAGTTTCAATAGTTATCATTTTAGTTATCAATTATCAATTCTCAGTTATTAGTTTAGTTTCAACATTTTGATTCTTTCTTCCAGTTGCTTTACATACCAGTGCAATTCAAATGTACTGACGTCCCTTTTGCCCGGGGCCTGCATCTCACGATGCAAGTAATGATATATAGGTTGATGATTCAGAGCGCTAGGATTCTCGTACCAGCTATTTGGTGATCCCCAGTTCCTTCGGGGCATTATCATTACTTTACAGTCTTTCAGTATTTACAGACAGTCAGTGTTTTCAGTACTTCATTAGAGGCTTCATAGACTAGAGTAACAGTTAGACAGAGTCGCAGGCTTTTCATATTAAGCTATGTTGGCTACAAATATGTTTCAGAATTGTATTAGTATTTCCGCACTTTGATTTATACCATCCAGACTTTCAGTATATCAACATGTGTTAGTTTATCTTCCACATTCAGTATGTTATGATACCACATGTTTATTCAGCCAGCAGTTGGTTCGCTCGGTCACATATAGTCAGGCACCGAGTGCCGTGTTACATCCAGGCCCAGGTTCGGGGCGTGACAAAGCTTGGTATCAGAGCACTAGGTTTAAGTGTCCTAGGGAGTCTATGAAGCCGTGTCTAGTGGAGTTTCCTTTATATGTGTGTGCTGGCCACTCATATAAATGGTTAACTACCAAGACATTCAGGATTGTCTCACTTCTTTCTACTCTAGATCGTGCCATGGAGCTTAGAACAATAGTTAACCTTCTCTTCATATCGAATTCCAAACGTATTGGATGCCCAAGTGACGCGCAGGAGAAACCTAAAGTCCTAGCGAGGATAATTTCCCATTGGGGTATAATTATAGAGTACAGCTTGGTAAATATTAGACTTGAGAATGTTAAAAGTGGGATACAATGGATAGTTGTACAGATTAGAACATAACCTTATCAGAAAGTACAAAAGCAGTTGCATATCTTATGGTTATCAGTTTACCTATGTTACCAGTTATACAGTCTTTCAGTTAGCAGGTTTATGGTTAATCAGTAAGCCAGTTATTTTTTATTCAGTTACCAGATCTCCAATTTTCAATGTATCAAAAAATTCTGGAGACTTGCGAGTATACAGTGATGCATATGGATGCTCAAAGAAAATATAAGTAACAGTGGTTATAGCGAAACCTTCGCATATTTTAGGTCTGGATTAAGACCAAGACTCACCGGTGGCGCGGGAAGTGATTTATCAGATGATGGTATACTTTGAAGGATAAGTTTGTGCATGGTAGTGTATTCGTATGTGTTTTACATCCTAGAACAACTTTATTTAATTCTTGGAAATGGAGCCATAAGTTGGATGATGATAGTTCAGATAAATACCCTAACATTGGTCACTATAGTTTTGGACAGAAAAGAGCCTGAGGGTAAAATACCTAGGAGTCAGAAACATCTGTT
The DNA here is from genome assembly GCF_001879085.1 of Nicotiana attenuata. Lineage (NCBI taxonomy): Eukaryota > Viridiplantae > Streptophyta > Magnoliopsida > Solanales > Solanaceae > Nicotiana > Nicotiana attenuata. Next base: position 482,192 of record NW_017670632.1, read on the forward strand.
ATTACCAAAGATGTGATTTCGTACAATTCATGCAAATGACTAGAAGATATGATGTCTGCAATGAGAACCAAGAGCAGCCAATATTGAATTTTAGGGAATGATTTTAAGTTGTTTAGATTTATTCAAATTAGAGCTAGAAGTACCACGTTAGTAAGCTACTATAAGAAGCAGCTATTGATGTAAGATAAAAGATATGGCAGTTCCCCCTTAGGTTATGTGACTAAGTGATTACCGCAGATGTTTATAGTATGATATGATTTTGTATCATATAGAAAGTTTGGGGTTAGATATTCTATTTTTTGTTTAAGACAGATGAATTCCCTAAGTGTGATCTATGCACATAGTTTAGAAAAAAAAGGATAATATGCGACCATAGAATAGGGTCGGATCATGAGGGAAATTAGAAATAGCCTTATGCTTCACTTTAGTTATTCAAAGCAGAACATGAACACATGACGCTAGCAGGTAGTTAGTAAAAGAATAGTTAGTATGTTTGAGTTGATATAGTGAATTAGCAAATTTCAGCAGAGCTACTAGAGATACAATTTGATTTACTTAGCCAGGTTAACTCTAATGAGTGGATGACAGTTTGAAATACCGAATGTATGTTAGAACCCAGAGGGTTTAAGTTAAACCCGAAGTACAGTGGCAGTGGGGAAAAAAAATCAGCTAGCAGTGAGAGCACAGACTATAGAAGAATAGCCTTTAAGAATTATCGAAAATGGGTCTCCCCAAGGTTGACAGTGTGAGCAGAGTTAAATTATTAAGATTGTGTATGATAGTTGTGAATACATTAGCTTTCCGTTAAGTGAATAATTTAGTTTTTCTTAGTAAGGAAGATTGCTCAAAAGTAAGTCGGAAGATGAGTGGTCATTGANCGTAAGTAACGTCCGAAGAGGTAGGAGTAATAGTAACGAAACGTAACGTAAAGTTAAGGTTACGACTAGTAGGTAAATTAAGTTAAGAAAAAGTAAATACGTAGGTTACGTAAGTGGAAAGGTAATTCGATAATTACCATTGGGATTAGGTATAGCATGTGTAAGAAACACAAAGTGAGTAGAATGATCACCGAGCTTAGTAATTGATGATAAAGTGATCACAGAAAAGCTATAAAATCATGCCTATTTATGTGCCACGAGGGTAGTGCCATTGCACGAGACTCTAGTCTTCGGAGTACTGGTCAAAGACTTGGGTCACAGCAATTGTATAAGTGTTTTCAGGAAGTGCTTAAGAAGATCAAGTGTGGGAAGTATAACTCATGATTGAGGTAGATAAGACAACTCTGGTGAAAGAAGTTCACCGCTTAGCCTAGCTAGGAGTTCAATTTGCGCACTCCAAAGGTAGTAGAGTTGTTGTCTAGAATATGACTTGTTCCCCCTTAGTAGGCGAAGTGAAGGAGAAATAGTTTGATGATCCCTACTTGTTGTAGCTGAAAGAGGGGATTCACAGGCATAAAATGATAGCTTTGGAATAAGAGGGAGATGATAGTGCTTTGAGGTACCACGACAGATTGTGTGTTCCAGACATAGATGGACCTAAAAAGGGAAGATCATGTTAGAAGCCTATAATCCCTAGTATTCTTTCCATCCAGGTTCCCCAAATATGCATCATGACCAAGGAGATTGATTGGTTGAACGACATGAAAAAGAACATCGCAGACTTGCGGCCAATTGTCTTAATTGTCAGCAAGTGAAAGTCGAGCAGCAGAAAGCCTAGAGTTTCAAGTTGATGATTGGGTGTTTCTAAAAGTTTCGCCTATGAAAGGAGTTATGAGATTTGGGAAGAAGGGGAAGTATAGTCCCTGCTATTTTGGGCCATATAGAATCTTGCAAAGGATCGGTCAATTAGCTTATGAGTTGGAGTTGCCACCAGAATTTGTGGCTATACAGGCGCCACTTCACGTGTCATATTATAACATTCATGTTTCCAGTACTCAGATACTCATGTCAGTTCAGTACTCAGATACTCATGTCAGTTCAGTACTCAGATACTCATGTCAGTTCAGTACTCAGATACTAATGTCAGCTCAATACTCAGCTACTCATGTTAGTCCAATACTGAGACATTCATGCCAACTTAGTACTCAGATTACCCAAATATTCATGCCAGTTCAATATTCATATATCCATGTTAGTTCAGTATTCACGTATCTATGACAGACCAATATTCAGTCAATGCAGTAGTCATTCAGTTCAGTATCGCAACAGTTCAGTGATCATGTCTTCATTCAGTTTAGTATACAAGTGTTAATGAAAGTTCATGTTTCCACCAGACTCGTTTAAGGTCCGGAGTTAATCGAAGTTGCAGCCATGACCATCATTCGAGGACGAATGATCCCAAGGGGGAGATAATATAACACCCCGTACATTCGGAGTAGGTGTGAATATTAAATCGGTATTAATTTGATATTTTAGACATATGAAGTCCCATAGAGATGATTATGGGTAAAATAGTTGTTTCAAAATCAAGATGGAAAGTGAGGTGCATAAGATTTGACAAAATCAACTAAGTTTGCAGAAGGGCTGTCTTCCAGCAGGTTTTAGTGAAAATGTGAGGAATTTGGGAAAATACAAAGCATGAAAGTCGTAGGCCTTTGAAATATCTTTCCAAGGATATATTATGGAGCCCGAACGGATCTCTGTGCAAAATGTTATGCGCGTTTTACAGAACAGTATGTGATATGCGCGCCCGGTAGCGCGCCCATAGCGCGACCGCGCTAATTTTGAGGCAGTGTTACTGCCGTGTCTCCAGGTGCGCGGGCGCGCTCGTGGGGGGTCGTTTTAAAGCTATATTTCGTCCCCCACAACCCCAAAACATAAAAACTTGCTCTAGAAAGGGGAACTCTCAAAAACCTAACTCCTTAAGGGTCCTTCCACCACCCAAGGTAAGTTCTAATGGTTATTCTAAGTTAATTTCAATTTTACAACATCTTATTAACATGGGTAAACCCTCCATGTCATTAGATATTCGATTGGGACATCGTTGTTGAGAGAAGGAACCCTAGAACTCGAATTCAAGGGGATTGAACTTCAAAAAGGTAATGTCTTCACACTCTAATTGATTCTGGCATTGGTTTAATGATTATAAATCCTAGTTCATGAGATATGAGTTGATGGGTTTGATAGAAAAGCATGAAAAATTATAGGATTGGGTTGTTGATTGTTGATTATTGATTAAAGATATCGTTTATCTTATGGGTGATAAAGAAGGGTATTGAACATAGCAATTTGATGCTTTAGAATTTATCTAGGAACAAGAGAATGGATCATTGGGTGTAGACACCATTAATAAGGACTATGAAGCTTTATTTTCACCAAGTGTTTGATAAGATGCTTAAGTGACCAAAACATGAGAATCATTGCTAATATGGAATCCCTTTGACTTGTATTGATTTAGATTAAAGTTGAAAGGGTTGACAAACGTTGTATTATGCTCAAGAGCAGGAAGTTAAGGTATGTGAGACTAACTCTCTATGTTTGGGAATGTTAATGATTCTCCCTACACTACGTTTCTTTTACGACGTTGCTAATTGCCTCAGAAATATAGTTAAGCCTAGTTTCCTTGAATAGTTGCAGAACTTCTATTCTCTAGCTTCATAACTCGTTCACGATTTTCATTCTGAACGTTGTGAGCTCAATGCTTATTCAATATAGACTTGGGTTTGATGCCCCCGAGTCTTAGTATAGATTACTCAGTATGCCATAAACAGTTGAAGTTTCAGTGTTCATAATCAGTTCAAGAATACATGTCTCAGTCTAGTCCCATTCAGTATTACAGTATTATGTAACTCAGTGTGATCCAGTATTCCATTATTATGTAACCCAGTGTGATCCAGTATTCCAGTATTATGTAACTCAGTGTGATCCAGTATTCCAGTATCTTGTAACTCAGTGTGATTCAGTATTTTATTATCATGTATTGTAGTTTGATTCTCAGTTCTTGAATGTTGAACACCTGTATTTGGGCCTGAGGCCGCAGTTTATGCTTTATGCATCTTTGGGCCTGAGGCCACAGTTTATGCTTTATGCATCTTTGGGCCTGAGGCCGCAGTTTATGCTTTATGCATTTTGGACCTGAGGTCGCAGTTATGTATACGTATACTTGGGCCCGAGGCCGCAGTTTGTGCACATATATATATTGGGCCTGAGGCCGCAGTTTAATATTTAGATAAACAGGTTGTTCATCATTCAGAAGAGGGAGTATTCATATCCTTACTTCCTTTGTTCGGTTCAGTTATCAGTTATCATTTCAGTTACCAGTTATCAGTTCAGTTATCAGTTATCAATTCAGTTATCAGTTATCAGTTCAGTTATTAGTTATCAGTTATCAGTTTAGTTATCAGTTATCAGTATCAGTCATTAGTTATCAGTTCAGTTATTAGTTATCAGTTATCAGTTCAGTTATCAGTTATCAGTTATCAGTTATCAGTATCAGTCATTAGTTATCAGTTCAGTTATCAGTATCAGTTATCAGTTATCATTTCAGTTTCAGTTTCAATAGTTATCATTTCAGTTATCAATTATCAATTCTCAGTTATCAGTTTAGTTTCAACATTTTGATTCTTTCTTTCAGTTGCTTTACATACCAGTGCAATTCAAATGTACTGACGTCCCTTTTACCCGGGGCCTGCATCTCACGATGCAGGTAATGATTTACAGGTTGATGATTCAGAGCGCTAGGATTCTCGTACCAGCTATTTGGTGATCCCCAGTTCCTTCGGGACATTATCATTACTTTACAGTCTTTCAGTATTTACAGATAGTCAGTGTTTTTAGTACTTCATTAGAGGCTTCATAGACTAGAGTAACAGTTAGACAGAGTCGCAGGCTTTTCATATTAGGCTATGTTGGCTACAAATATGTTTCAGAATTGTATTAGTATTTCCGCACTTTGATTTATACCATCCAGACTTCCAGTATATCAGCATGTGTTAGTTTATCTTCCACATTCAGTATGTTATCATACCACATGTTGATTCAGCCAGCTAGTTGGTTCGCTCGGTCACATGTAGTCAGGCACCGAGTGCCGTGTTACGTCCGGGCCCAGGTTCAGGGCATGACAATATTGCCAAAGGCATCAAGTTTATGCTGGCTCCTGAGTCACACAATGCTTTTGCAAAAGCATAACTCCCAATAGTACACGGAATAATGAAGCTACCTGGATCAGACATCTTTTGAGCCATGGGTCTTGTCACTGCCGTACTGCATGTCTGTGTCAGAGTTACTGTGGACAGGTCCTGAAAGTCAAATTTCTGTGACATCAGGTCCTTCATCATCTTTGTATGGCCTGGCATTTCCCTCAAAGTATCCATCAGAGGGATATTCAATTGAATCTGACGAAGCATCTCCATGAATTTCCTGTATTGATCTTCTTTCTTTTGTTTTGCCAGTCTATGAGGGAATGGTGCAGGCATCACACTTTGTCCACTGCTTGCTGGCTGTTCTTTGTTGGAATTTTGTGGCACAAGAGGTACCACCTGTTCTGCAACTTGTTCACTTTCTTTAGCCTTAGCCTTATCAACTTGACCCTGTTCAACCACCACTTCAGTGAGTTCTGCTGATTCATCTATCTCTAATGGAACTGGAGTGGCTGGTGTAGTTTCTCTTCTAGATTGAGAAACTTCTTGCTCCCTGTCTAAATCTCTCCCATTCCGGAGACTTACTGCCATCAGCTGATTCGGGTTTTGCTCCTTGGGGTTAATGTTCGTGTCGGCTGGCAATGTTCCCTGAGGGCGGTTATTTAAGGCCATGGATAGCTTCCCTAGTTGAGTTTCAATACCCTTAATTGCTGAGTCATGCACTGCCAACTTTTCCTGTATCTTACCATTTGTTCCAACGAGTTGTTGCAGCATACCCCTGATTTCTACCATGTTGCTGTCCTGTTGCTGATGAGGTGGCTGATATGTCAACTGTTGCTGGTGCTGCTGTTGATAGCCTTGTTGTCTCTGATATGGCACCATTTGGCCTTGGGGCCGCATACCTCCAGGTTGTGGCATGTTCGGTCTGTACTGTTGGTTGGGTGTTGGTACCCATTGTTGTCCTCATCGCCTCTAACCCTAAATTTTTTGACATAATTCATATCCTCTCTTAACGCTTGGTTGTCACCTTCTCCACTCCATGAACACACATAAGACTGATTAATGCAAGGTGTACACAATCCTCCATTTGTTGTGTCAACGATATGCACTTGCTTTGTACCCATCTCATCAATTTTCTTTGTCAGCAAGCTCATCTGGGTCATAAGAGTGGCTATGTTTTCTGCCTGTGTATTGTTTGGGTCAAGAGCGACAGAATGCACTATTGGAGTGAGTGTTATGTCTCTCGTCATCCAGCCCGAATTTTGAGACATCTTGTCAAGAAGAAGCTTGCACTTTGTGAAAGTTTTGCTCAAGAATGCACCCCCAGCTGAAGCCTCTACACTGGCTTTTAAATTAGAATCTCTGGCCGAGCATCTGGTCCGGAATACCATGGTGGGGACACTTCACTAGCATCCATTTGAATCTTTTTCAAGTTTCCTGCAAGGTCTCAGTGGGCTTCTGCTTGTACTGCGATATCTCATCAATCTGTCTTGCAGTCTTGTTAGGCGGGTAAAACTTGTTCAGGAACTGCTTGACTAATTCCTCCCAAGTGGCAATGGAATTTATTGGGAGCGAACTCAGCCAAGTCTGAGCTTCCCCAGTCACAGAGAACGGGAACAGTAACAACTTGATGGTTTCCGGGGTCACATTTGGCTGCCTTTGGGTCATACATATTGACAGAATTTTTTTTTGGTGTTGCTGAGGGTCTTCAATGTGTGACTCGGAGAACAATCCCTTATTTTGCAGGAGATGCAGCATGTTGTTGGTGATCTGGAATGTCTCCGCATGTATTTGGGGCACAGCAATGGAGGTGGCCAGGTTGTCAGCTGTTGGCTGTGCCCAATCATAAAGTGCAGCTTCTGGCACAAGAGGTGCCACCACTGCTTCGTTTGGCACTCCTTCGTCTGGCACAAGAGGTGCCCGATTATTTGCATTGATGTTTTCCCTGTTGTCCATTTTAGTTGCGAGTTGATGTATTTGTTGCGATTGTTTGTTCTTCTTGTTGGCACGGTTTAATGCCCTGAATGTTTTCTCGGGGTCTGAGAGTCCTTCAAGCAGTTCACCAGTCCTCGAAGAATCTCTAGGCATACACCTGAATCACACAAGAGTTCAAATGTGAGAATTTCAATGAAAAATTATTTAACACCGTAGAAAATTGATCTAAACTAATAATTCTAGCACTACTTCTAAGTTGTAATAAATAACACCGTTAGTTCCCCGGCAACGGCACCAAAATTTGATCACGTCCAACTATGTTTTATAAAAGACAAAGCGGTCGTTGCAAATATAATCCGGTTTACAAGTCCATAGCCGAATCCTCAGGGAACTAACCTATCTATTACAACTCTTAGTGATGCTAGTACCAACTCAACCAATTCCCGGATGTAAGATTTTTATCAATAAATATTGGGATTTGTTTAACTAAAGTAAAATGCTATTAAAACTAACAATATTCCAAATTAAAGATAATTCAATGGTAAAAAGATCTAGGGTATTGACTTCCCCAATTGCTAGATTAATTCTTAACTCTTTTGCTATAATCTCGCCGTAATACTCTATGAGGATTATGAGCTATGGTTTACCGCAATTATCTCTCGATCAACTACGATAATTTACTAGAGCATTCTCTCGAACTACTCTAGCTGATAATTTATGCGGCTCTAAATTATCTCATTAAAGTTTCGTTATTTCTAACCCCACTTTTAAATTCAAGTAATGAATCTCTTCAATTACCCAAAAGTGGTGTTGTTCAACAACAATCTAACCTAGTATTCTTTCTCAAGCAATACGAGGCGATTAGACACGATTAATCAAGGGCCCATTCAATTATTCACCATACAAAACATAGTTGAACAATAATATAATAAATCCGGCTCGATTATAACAAAACTGAGTCAAAACTTCATCTAACAATTGGTTCCATCAACCCTAGATTAAATGTTTAGCTACTCATGTTAAAACAAGATAAAACCATAAAATCATTCATAATTCACAAAATAATGATAACAAGAAGAAGAATGAAAAACTCTAATGGTGTCTTGATCTTCTCACACTTGTTCTTGCCTCCAATTGAGTCTAAAAACAAGCTTAACCTTAACTTGGGCGAGTTTGTTGAGTTTATATAGGGTTAGGATAAGTTTCCTATGCTTTACACTTTAGCCCTTAAACTTTCTTGGCCTTCTCCAGATCTACCGCGGCCGCGGGCCAACCGCGATTGTTTTCGACTATTCTGTTTTTCGCCTTTCTTTCACCGCGTACCAGCCGCGGCCCGACCGCGGTCGCGGTGGATTGTTGCCTGGTTTTTTTACCTTTTCTTGCTCGTTTTCATCCGGGCTCTTCTCGATTGGCCTTGTATCTTCATTTTTGACCCCAAAACACTCTATATCCTTCTCCTAACTCGGAGTAGCTCCTGCAAAGCATAAAAAACTCAATTAGAGCATTATCATTTAGCACTTAAAACATCAATAAAGTATGATTAATTTAGAGCATAAATAGCATCTACATCGCATAGTATAGGCTACTATCACTACTCAGTAGTATTCTGACGGTGGATAAAATTCACAAATAATCACTTTTTATCCCCTGTAACTAAAAATAACTATTGTCACGGAGTTTCAAATTTCACATGACAATGGCAATTTTTTCAAATCACATGGCTAAAAAGTGGCTAGCCCGCGCTATTAATACCTCCTATGGAAGCTAGTATAAATAAGGGACTCATTTTACAATCGAAACAACAATTGACCCTTAAATCGGCCAATTAGTTACTCGCTTAATATAATTTGGCGGAGATGCAAGTTTACTAGTGAGAGAGATTCCAGGAAATAATTAAGGATTTAACTTATATATCCCGATGGTGCAAAGAAATTTTACATATTTGCATATTTTAATCTGTTGTAATAACTTTTGTTGTTTTTCAGATTGCGAATTCAACTTTTTATGACAATCGTATGTTTATATTAGGTGACTTCATACATTACAAATGCTTTTACAGTACTGAGGTGTGTAGAAATTAAACTCCAGAACTAATCACCCCTTGCTCAACCAAGCAATGCGCGCAAATCAGAGATGCAGTTTGAATTTGAAGCGTATGGGTTCGAGACTTTAAATCTTTTAAATTACTAGGTTCTAAATTAATAAGTTATACATATTCAATGAATTTCTTAAGACAAATACATGATTTAGACCAAAACTACCCGTAGCTTCTACTCTCCTCGATGGGCCCCTGGCGTTAATAGTGCATGTTATCATTGACATTTTTGGTCAAGTATAATTCTGTGCATCTGAGTATGAAATTGTGATGGCTTCTGAAATGTATAGATACGTCTATTCTTTGTTAAAATATTCCTTCATTTCAAAGCCATATTCTTGAAAGATCTCTTCACAAGTTGCATGATGAAACTGGAAGCTAGAACCACCAAATATTTGTTGTCAGAAGTAATTTTTTCATAAGAAAAGCAAGAAATGAAGTGAACATATATAAAACCTGAAAAGAACATATTCAATCCTAATATGTTTCATATACTATATATGTTTTTTGTCCAAGCTAAAAAGCACAACACGTGGGGTTCTCGTTACATTGCTCCCATTTCAGTACAACATCTCATCAATAAAAGATGCCATTTATTTGCTATGAGAATTCTTAAATCCTTTACTAGGAGAAGATTGGGCTCTTTGAAGTCTCAACCATTGACAAGATTCATGGATAGGGAGGGACAAAGATAAAGCAATTGGAAAGTTTAATATAAATGTGCTCGCCTAAACTGTTTCCCACTGATTTTGTTTTGCTTTTATTTTGTTCTAGCATTGATTCTTCTGTCAATTCATATGTTTATTTTCATGACTCTTATGTTGTTCTATATCACTTTGGGATGGTAAAACGAAATAAAACTTTACCCCAAAAGGAATATCTGGGTTCTATTCTCTGATTGGATCACTTCACCCCTCACTCCAAGAGCTTAAGGTGGCGATTGAAACTTGGAAAAAGAGTTTTTGAAAATTAAAGTTCTATTTGGACATGCATTTCATTTGAAGAGAAGTTGAAGTTTTGTGAGTGGAAAAAACCAGTTCCCAAAACATAATCATATTTCATAAACAAACAATGTCTTCAATTTTTTTTTTGAAAAAATGAAGCCAAAATCTATAATCAAACGGGAGCTAAATATTTTTTTATATGCATGTATATATAATTATAGGATTTAAGTCGTATACACTGACCGATAATATAATAATTTTAGTTTACACAATCAGTACTTTTGTACTTGTAATAGCCAATTAATTTCTATTTTTACCAAGTTGCCAATTAATGCTTATTATGAATTTATCTATAATTAACTTATAAGTAATGTGAATGTATAAATATTTTTTACACCTTCAATACTTAAATTTAAACACACACACATCGTGTGTGTATATATATATATATATTCCTCACAGAGGCGGAGCCACAAGCCCACGTATGAGTTCGGCAAAACCCAGTAGCTTTGGTTCAAACCCTGTATTTATGCTACAAAATTCAATTAATATATAAAAATAATTTATCCAAAACCCATTAATTAAGTTGCCTTTTCTAGAACTCTAGAGTCTAGAACCCATAAATTTAAAATCTTAGCTTCACCTCTGGTTCCTTGACACGTGTATGCCAAATCACCTACTCCTACTTCTAACAAACGATTGTATGGACATGTTCGTGTCATATCATGCATGTCTCTCGTATATATCGATCTTCGTGTAGGAAACTTAAAACACTTGTAATATTCTTTTGAGGATAAAATAAAATCTTAGCGTTCTCAGCCTTTTTTCCAAGTAATTCAGTATTCAAATCCACTGATTAATTTGGATTTGTATGGGATAGTCCTATTAAGGCGCAAACTTGCTTCCCGTCAGGAAGTTCTGAGCTCAAATCCGAAATTTTTAATTAGAGATAAAGAAATCTTAACCAGCTTACCATACATTTTTTTGACAGCTTTAAAAAAAGACTGATGTAAGGTTCCTCCATAGGGATTATGCTGTTGAAATGTGAACCATTTATTTTTTCTTTCAAGAAATTCCACCATTAGCCTCACATCTTACCTAAATGTAGGACTTGCTTATGAACAAGAGCAATCCTCTGAGAACAAAATTTATGATCTCTTCTCTGTCCCATTATTCTTGATCTGTAATTTTATTGGGCAACTTAGAAGAATTTGGTTAAAGTTGAGATGACTTAACAAAGACATTGAATATTTACAGAACAAATTCAGATTCGGATCATGTGTCTCAGTACACTTCAAACCTCTTATCCATGATTCCATGAAAATCTTCAAAGTAACACTTATTGTGAAAGTGTATAGAGGTGTTAGTGATTTACAGTTTAAACTAATAATTAATTATAAAAGTGATAAAATAATATCATCTCAATAAATGCAGTGATTAATTACCTTCTCTGCCCAAAAGAGAGGGAGAGAAACAAAGAAAATGAAAAGTCAGTATTATGCTAACGGGAATCAAAAGACATGCATGAAGTCATTCATTCCAAGATATCTTAAAATAAAGGGAATACGTGAAAAGTTGAGGCATCGATGAACCAGGGGCAGAGTCAGGATTTGAAGCTTATGAGTTCAGAATTTTAAATCTTTTAAATTACTGGGTTCAAAATTAATAGTTTATACATATTCAAAGAATTTCTAAAGACAGATATACAATTTGAACTAAAACTACTAGGTTCGGCCGAACCCGTACCTTCGACTCTCCCTTCGTTCCCGGATGAACTAGTAATAAACCCGAATATGCTAAATCCTGTAGACACTAGAACACTACATCAATTATGTCCTTCTAATATGCTGTTAAAGGACTGCACAGGACTTGCTACAACTCTTTCATTTAATTTCGGAATATGTAAAAGAGGAAACTGAGGATATATACATGTACATGACCTCTTTATCTTTTTGTGGGGCTAATCAGCCCAAATACACTCGTTAGCGTAATGTTATTTGCTTTGAATAAAGTCTGTACGATTTTCCTAAAAATTCTTAATTACACCTTATACACAACGATCGCGGCACTGGCATCAGCTGATTTTCAAACTTGAATTAATTCGAACCTTGTCCAGACCCTTTGCGTCACTCTCAATTCAGTGGCGGAGTAAAGAATTCAAATTATAAGGGTAAAAAATATTTATTCTAAGGGGATTCAACAACTTATATATAAATAAATAAAATTTATTTTTGTCCTAGTTACATAATACAATTTTTCGACAAAGAGAGTTCAACTGGACCCCCTTGCACCCCTCTGCCTCCGCCCTATCCCTACAAGTGATAAACAGTGATATGATGCTCAAAACAGAGACTGTAAAGCAAATTAATACTCAAAATGTTAAATGAGGGGTGAGTTGTAACAGTAATATGCAGTAATGTGCTAAGAGAATGGTGACATTTTCAAGCTATCCATCATAAAGCTTTATATTTGGTGATCCATCTAAAGAGAATTCAAACATAATTTCTACTTAAAACATGAAAACAATCTATAGCCTTCATTTCATAAATAGAGCCTAAGACTGTAGGTTAGGCCATGAATGACGAAAAACGGATTATGGCCATGCAAGAGGAACTCAATCAGTTTAAAAAGAATTTTTTTGAGAATTAATTCCAAGATAGCTAATTATGCATTAGTAATTAGAACTCGATTGGTAATATTCAACAAGCTAGATTGGATGCTAAGGTTGTGAGAGAATTCCCCTTTTCTCAGTCCTAAAATTTCTCCAAATTAAAGATTTGTGACAAATATCAACTGATCCTCAACCAAACTCTCAAACCAACCCTATATCACCCTAATTTTCTTTTTGAAAGTAACTTTTCCTAAATCAGGTGTGGATTTGGGAAAAGCATATTGCTAGGTAGAATTAGCTAGTGATCATCATTGTAACCATTCTTCTTTTCATCTTAATGGATTTTGCTTTGCCATCTTGTCAGAGAACGTAGCTAGGCGTAACTGATCTCTGTTAGATCCTGTGTTCATGTATCTAATTTTCTCTAACTTGTGTATCATAATTTTTCGTAAAAAAACAATAAGTGCTCCATGATTCTTCAAGATCTCATGCTTTTTGATATCATCTAACCAGTGGCGATGTCATCTTTTTTTGTAACATTCCTTCGTAAAAAAATTACATTATGTAGTATATTCTATATGTTAAATTTTCTTGATTATCATGAAAAGGGGAGCCTTGGCGTATATAGCTGGTAAAGTTACTACCATGTGATCATGTTCGAACCATGAATTAAAAATAGTCTCTTGCAGAAATACAAATATTTTTTATATTGTAATTCTGTTGGTGAAAATCGTGACATATTTAACGGTCTCCAATAGACTCATAAATTTTCACCCTTCCTAAGTGGATTAACTCCAAGTCAATGCCATGTCAGCCACCACTATGAATAGTCAAAACACCAGTAAAAATTAATCTCAGCCAAGAACTAAGGGAAAAATGCATGCAACTATTCCAACTAAGCTTTAAAGCCAAGGACACGGCCGTGTCTGATATGATCGCACGATTATATCTATCAAAATGCATAACAGTTCACGACAACACTTGAAAAATCTTCAACTTGATCATAGTACAATGATCTCAACCAATTGCTATATGGCCAACCACTTCCTATTTTGTCAAGTTCAACTAAAGATCCCAAAATATGGTTTGCCCTCTTCTAAATATCCCTATTGCTATTCAAAGGTAACCTAAAAACAACTGTATTCGTGAAACCTAGAAAACTACTTTCACTTTTACTCGTTAGGCTCAATATTGTGGATAACAGATGGATAATTAAATTATTAAATAATATATAAAAAAAAAGAAAGAACACGATCCAAAAAGTTAGACCTTTATTTAGCGCATCTTTCAACTTCAGTATTTTTCAACCTCTCTTTTTTTGATGAACTTTCCTTGTACTTCCATCGTACAAAAAAGTGGCACCAAAACATATTCATTTTAAAATGAAACATTTTACAATTTTTAAATATTTTCTGTTTTGTCAGCATCCATTATTCCTTTATTCCTCTCTACTTATAAATATGAAGCCAGCAGACAACATGTCTTAGTAAGCCATAAACTTCTTTGGTTCCTATCTTAGCTTCTTGTCTCTCTTCTATTTTTGGATTATTTGCATTTTCATGCAAATTTTGCTCCTATTGTTTAGCTATGGAGATAGGATCTGTAAGCCATGAGAAGGCTGGTTGTTTCACCAATGGATTGATGTGGTTTAAGTCCTTGCCTGGAAAATTATTTGCTAAGCTAGTTGAAATTGCTAAGCAAACCAAGAAAATTGGCAAAGATGATCCAAGAAGAGTGATTCACTCACTTAAAGTTGGATTGGCACTAACTTTGGTTTCATTATTCTACTACTTCCAAGCCCTTTATAATAATTTTGGCGTTTCCGCAATGTGGGCTATAATGACTGTTGTCGTTGTCTTCGAGTTTTCTGTTGGTAAGTTATATTGTACTTCCTTCGTTTTATCTTATATGACAATGTTTGACTTTTGTCACGTATAAAAAGTAACATTTGAACTTGTATTTTTAAGTATGTCATGATATTAATTTCTGACATATGAAAGTAAAAACAAATAATCATTAATTTGTAACTTAATATTTTCAGGTGCAACACTTGGAAAAGGGTTAAATAGGGGAATGGCAACCTTGCTAGCTGGTGCACTAGGGGTTGGAGCACATTATTTGGCTAGTGCAACTGGTAAAGTTGCGGAGCCAATACTTCTTGGGCTATTTGTCTTTTTACAAGGTTATATTTTTTAGCCTACCTAACTATTCATATATATATATATATATATATTTACAATCAAGTTCCAACAGAACATCACAATTTCATCCTTTCTTATTTAATTATTTGCAGCATTTACGTCAACTTTCATAAGATTCTTCCCTCAAGTGAAGGCCAGATATGATTATGGGATGCTAATTTTCATTTTGACATTTTGTTTGGTTTCAATATCTGGTTTCCGAGTGGGTGAAATAGTGGATATGGCTCATAAAAGACTGTCCACTATACTCATTGGTGCCTCTGTTTGTGTTATTGTCTCAATCTTTGTTTGCCCTGTCTGGGCTGGTGAAGATCTCCACCAATTAGTGGCTCAAAATATGGAGAAGCTTGGCAAGTTCTTAGAAGGTAAAAACTCTACACTTTTACTACGCCTTCATAAACTTTGTTATGCTAACTTCATCGCTTATAGTCTAGTGATATTAGCGACACGATAAATACAATGCAACTTATTGTAAGAAAAAGAAACTATATGAATTAGTGCACCTATTTTTCTTTTCACTGTTCATTGTATGTAGACATTTGGCATTTTCTCACAAATATAGAAAATTAAAAATCCTCTTTTAGATGAGAGGTTATTATAACTTTATACATATTAATGAAAATTGCAGGATTTGGAGAAGAAATTTCTAAATCAACAGAGGGTGAAGAATCAAAAGATGCTAAAACATACATGGCCGAGTACAAAGGTGTTCTCAATTCAAAGAATGCTGAAGAAATTTTGGTGAGACAAACTTGAACAAGTATAAAAATTATTTTCTACTAATTAACTGAAGTATTATCTTACATTATTCTTAATTTTTTTTTTCAGGCTAATTTTGCAAGATGGGAGCCAGGGCACGGGCAATTTAAGTATAGACATCCATGGAAACAGTACTTGAAAATTGGAAGTCTGACTAGGCAATGTGCTTGCAGGGTTGACGCACTCAATGGCTATATCAACTCTGAAATCAAAGTAATTAACAACTTCTTAAAGTAAATTATATATATATATATATATTCAAAGTTTACCTATCCTTAGAATGAATTTTAATTATATATACACAAAAGATTTTTTTATACTATCAGTATTGTAACATGTTTGTAGTAGCTATGTGACGTGATAGTGTAAGTTATCAATGCATAGAAGCTACTGAAAAACTCTTATATTTGAACTAACATAAGCTACTAAACTCCATTGCAGGCACCAGAAGAGATCAAGGAAATAACAACAAAAATGAGCATAGAATCTGGGAAAGCACTAAAAGAACTAGCACGTTCTATAAAAACAATGACTTCTCCCTTGTCAGCTAATAAACATGTCTCAAACGCCAAAACAGCAGCCAAGAACCTCAAATCACTTCTCATATCAGGCTTCTGGGAAGATATTAACTTACTAGAAGTCATTCCAGTGGCTGCAGTTGCATCAATACTAACCGATATCGTCATTTGTGTCGAAGAAATTGCAGAAGCTGTTAATGAGCTTGCTTCTTTAGCTCATTTTAGCAGCAAAGATACAAAGGTAGATTCATCAAAAGAATCCAATATTGAAGCAACACAAAGCAGAAAAATACATGCTTGTTCTCAACATGTTGTTCTTACTATTCAGGAGGGTGCACAAGTACAATCTTCAGTTCAACTAACAGACCAGAATATGAAATTGTGACGTGTATTGTAAATAATTACTTACTTAATTGGTTAATTCACGCACTCCCATTTATTTTTCTAAAAAAAGAGTTGGGATGTGACAGGAGTCCCACCATTTTGTGTGATCAGAGTCATAAAAAATTCTGTTATAAAAGTTGAACTACTCTATGGTTTTCTAACTTTTCATCATCATTCACTTTTTTGTTGAGTACATTTTCTTGTGGTAGTACTTCATGAAGATATTCAAGTGACTCATGAAGTACATTAAGTTGTACCATCTGAATATATATATTCAATTAGAGAAATTGTAGCCAGTTGAATTTACCATGTAATTGATGTGATCCAACTTCTTGTTTGATTATATAAACCAAGGGAAATTTTTCTCAATTGTTTGAAGATTCAAATCTTATGTTTTGCCTAAGACACTAATGGACATATTCATTTTGCTGGTGAAATTACACGTGAAATTGAGAAAATGTGACAAGAACAATTGTTCAGGATGAGATGCGAAGATATGAGATTTAATTCTTAACTTTATTAAAAAAATGTTCAATTCTTGACTTGTTCCTACTTAATAGAACAGCATGACGGCATCATATGACTCAAAGAAATCTGGCACATGTTGCTAAGTCCAAAACTCGAAAGGAGATTGTGTTCCATAATGAAGGTGTACTTTACATTCCGCTTAGGAAATTGTATTAAATATGACCGTTTAAGGGAGATCAAAATATCATTGCTAATTACATGTAATAAGCGGGATTGAAGTATATATTATTAGCCAATATTAGACTTGTGGCATTGTGATTTCATGATCGATTTTTAGAATAAGCTCAATTTTAATACAAAGCGGTCTACTTCGACACTTACAAAGGCGAATATATCTAGGGTGCTCTTATTGAGTAAATGTTCCACTGATCATATGACCTACAAATGTTCAGTTCATGAGATAGCTAAAGTACTGGGGGGGGGGGGGTGTGAATTGTAAGTAAATTAAAAACTTTGTCGACTCCGAGAGGAATTAGTCGACTTCACTTTATCAGCAGGTTTGATTGGCAATGGAAATAAATTGTGAGGAATTTAAAAGCTGAGAACATAAGAGTTTTATACTGGTTCAGTACTGGTGTGATACCTACATCCGGTTCCCTCGGGTCACAAAGGTTCTCTTAAATCTTATAGTTTGTTACAACAGTAGTGGTTTTTGGATCGTTTGCCATCAACGATTTTCAGCAACAATATTTTTCAAACTTGACACAACTCTGGTTTTGTTTCCTAACACTTCCTATCTTTTGAGACACTAGTAAACTCAGGAATACAATGTTTGTGCTAAGAGCTAGAAAGGTATAGAACACAGTGGTAAGTTGCGTGATCGAATTCTTAAGTCTGCTAGTTTTCTTATATGAGAGTCTTGAGTAGCCGTTGCAGATTGCCCTTCTATTGAGGCACAAAATATTCTAAGAGTTTTGACCCAAGGGGTGCCTCAAAATCCTGCTCAAGAGATGGGCTGGATTCATTTACTTCCTTCCTTTTCGCATTCACAATCAAGGGAGTGATTTGTGATTTTACTTGATCGATCAGTCCTCAGAATCTTCAGATTCCAAACCAATCTTTGAAGTAAGGATTGTCTTCCATAGCGGCTTCACTTGATCTTGTTTCCTTTTTGATGACCTTGACATCCTTTAATTTAGCATTGTTCTTGCTGCATTTGATCTTGTTTCCTTTATGATATCCTTGACATCTTGACTTCCTTTGATTGAGAACTGTCCTCCTAATTTCCTGCAATCAAATAGATACAATTAGATTTGCACTATTATAATCATTGAAACTTAGGTGTAACAATCTCCCCATTTTTGATAATGACAATCAAAATGAGTAGACTTCCCTTTCGTGTATTGAAATGCTGCTCCGCCTGAGTTGTCGCTCTATACTGCTCCCCCTGATTTGTTGCTCTGCTTCACTCTCATATTTTCTCCCCCTTTGACATCAATCAACAAAGAAAGAAGCAAGTGCAGACAGAACAGACATAACAAAGTAGATATTGAACATAGTAGTTAGGGTAACAGATATTATGCCTTCAGCAGAGGCACATAGTGATGGTTCTTACGGACCAAAGCAAAAGCAATTAACAAAACAAAACAAACAAAGGGCAAAAGAGATTGTCTTAAACATACACACAATTGCCTTAGTTCCTCCCCAAAAAGTATTTCAGTGTGTTGATCACTTTGGTGCAGAAAGAGTCATAGGAGGTTTCAACTTCTTTGGTGATTTTGTCCATCTTCTCTGTCATGGAGTTGAATGCCCTGATTCCTTGCCTCATTGTTGTAACACCCTGTACATTCGGGCTAGGTGTGGATACTAAATGGGTTTTAATTTGATATTTTAGACATATGAAGTCCAGATGGATGATTATTGGTGAGAATAGTTGATTCAGAATCAAGATGGAGAGTGAGGTGCATAAGATTCGACAAAATCAACTAAGTTTACAAAAGGTCCGTCTTCCAGCAGTATTTAGTGAAAATGGGTAAGAAATTTGGGAAAACTCAAAGATGAAAGTTGTAGGCCTTTGAAATAGCTTTCCAACGATATATTATTTAGCCTGAACGGATCTCTGTGCAAAATATTATGTGCGTTTTATAGAACAGTGCTCGACCGTGCACTTGTGGTAGTATTACTGCCATTTTGCGCGGTCAGGCCTTCAGGTGCACGGGGGGTGCACTTGGGGGGTCATTTTAAAGCCCTACATAGTCCCCCACATCCCTAAAATACAAAAACTTGCTCTAGAAAGGGGAGCTCTCAAAAACCTAACTCCTTAAGGGTCCCTCGCCATCCAAGGTAAGTTCTAATGGTGATTCTAAGTTAATTTCAATTTCCCAATATCTTATTAACATGGGTAAACCCTCCATATCATTAGATATTCGATTGGGACATCATTGTTGAGAAAAGGAACCCTGGAACTCGAATTCAAGGGGATTGAACTTCAAAAAGATAATGTCTTCACCCTCTAATTGATTATAGCATTGGATTAATAATTACAGACTCTAGTTCATGAGATATGAGTTGATGGGTTTGATAAAAGCATGAACGGTTATAGGTTTGGGGTGTTGATTGTTGATTATTGGTTAAGGGTGTTGTTTACCTTATGGGTGATAAAGAATGATGTTGATTATAACCATTTGAGACTTAATTTAGAATTTATCTAGGAGCAAGAGAATGGATTATTGGGCGTACAGACACCATTAATAAGGACTATGAAGCTTTAAGCCACCAAGTGTTTTAAAAAATGCCTAAGTAACAAAAACATGAGAATTATTGCTAATATGGAATCCCTTTGACTTGTATTGATATAAATTAGAGTTGAAAGGGTTGGCGAATGTTGTATTACTCTCAAGAGCAGTAAGTTAAGGTATGTGAGGCTAACTCTCTATGTTTGGGAATGTTAATAATTCTCCCTACACTATGTTTCTTTTACGACGTTACTAATTGCCTCAGAAATATAGTTAAGCCAAGTCCTTGAATAGTTGCAGAACTTCTACTCTCTAGCTTCGTAACTCGTTCATGACTTTCATTCTGAACTTTGTGAAATCAATGCGTAATCAATATAGACTTGGGTTTGATGCCCATGAGTCTCAGTCTAGATTACTCACCATGTCATAAACAGTTGAAGTTTCAGTTTGCATAATCAGTTCATGAATACATGTCTCAGTTAGTTCTATTCAGCATTCGAGTATCATGTAACTCAATATGATTCAGTATTTCAGTAAAATGTATTGCAGTATGATTCTCAGTTACCGACTTTAAATCCCTGAATGTTGAACCCCTGTATTTGGGCCTGAGGCCGCAGTTATGTATACGTATACCCACCCGAGGCTGCAGTTTGTGCGCGCGCGCACACACACACAGATATATATATATATATATATATATTAGGCCGCAGTTTATTTATTCAGATAAACAGGTGGTTCATCATTCAGAAGAGGGGGTATTCATATCCTTACTTTCTTTGTGCAGTTCAGTTATCAGTTATCATTTCAGTTCAGTTTCGATAGTATCATTTCAGTTATCAATTATCAATTCTTAGTTTCAGTTTCAGCATTTATAATTCTTTCTTTCGGTTGCTTTACATACCAGTGCAATTCAAATGTACTGACGTCCCTTTTTCCCGGGGCTTGCATCTCAAGATGCAGGTAATGATTTACAGGTTGACGATTCAGAGCGCTAGGATTCTCGTACCAGCTATTTGGTGATCCCAGTTCTTTCGGGGCATTATCATTACCTTACAGTCTTTAGTATTTTCAGACAGTCAATGTTTTTAGTACTTCATTAGAGGCTTCATAGACTAGAATAATAGTTAGACAGAGTCACATGCATTTAAGGTTAAGCAATGTTTCTACATATATGTTTCAGGCCTATATTAGTGTTTCCGCATTTGATTTATATCATTTAATCTTTCAGTATATCAACATGTGTTAGTTTATCTTTCGTATTCAGTATGTTATGATATCACATGTTTATTTAGCCAGCCGGTTGGTTCGCTCGATCACATGTAGTCAGGCACCGAGTGCCGTGTTATGTCCAGGCCCAGGTTCGGGGCGTAATTAGTAAACAAGTGGTGAAACAGTGGCCTCATGAAGATTTGATACAAAATTTTTTAGCCACTAATATCACCATAATAGGATAATAGCCAATAACATGAGAGATCATCCAATTTTTAATGTTACATCTGTCTTAGAGAAAATCAATATTACACTTGTAATTAATTATGTGGCTGACGTAGCAAGACACGTGGAACAGTAGAAAAGCGACAGCTGGAGAAGAATACTTGAAGAGACGCGAGTCTAAATAGGTACGAGCAAGGCGTTTAAGAGACAAGAATAAACGGTTGCTTGGGTCTCTTTATAATATGAAGAGATATCAATGGAATGAATCAAGACGGCAAAAAGTACAGATTCGTTAACCTTCAATTAATGAGTATGAATGATTAGGAACGTTACAGAATCTTCATGAAACAGTTACGATTGCCAAATATAACGTTTCATTAATATCATTAATTTCTCATTATGACTTATTTATGATAAAGAAGAGACGTTGTACTTAGAAGTAGCTATAAAAGAGGGAGAAATGACATTTGTATGGGGATGTTCAGATTATTATTGGAATATACTTATTTACTTTGCTTTATACCGATTGCTCTACTATTCTCGTTCTAATTTTTCCTTTTTCATTACAAAGATATTCTTTTATTTGATTATCAGAAACCCGAGTACTTCTAAAGTAAGCTTTGACCGAAATTCCTATTTTCTGGTTAAACAAATTGGTTCCGTTGCCGGACTCTGATAATCTCCTCACTTTCCAAATCTATTCTTCTATTAAAAAAATCATGTCAAACGTCAACGACAACGACCAACAAAATTTACAAAACCAACAAATTTAGCAACATCAGTTGAATCAACTAAATCAACAAGGAGATGGAACTCCATTACCCTCACCATGACACTCTCCTCGGCAGTCTCGAGAGGGGACTCCTAATGGATCTGAGTCAAATATGAATGAGCAGCGGGAGAATGATCAAGCTATTGATGAACCGTTGAAGCAATTAATCGCCCAACATGTCAACAATGCTCTTCAAGCTTTTGTTAGCAGGTTGCCGACTATATCACCGACTCCGCCTCCAAACAACAATGCAACTGTAGAAAATCCCCGCTCGGGACTCGTTAACTCAGGCAGCGGAGGAACTCCCAGCGAATCTCGTGATGGAGGATCAGGTAACCCAATTAACTCTGATTTACAAAGTTTAGTACTAACTTTGTAGAAGCAGCTCAAGGAACAGAGCGATCGCATAGAGCAGATACCTGGTATACGGCCTGTAATCAAGGGAATAGATATGGAAAAATACTCTCAACAACCTTGGAAACCAAGTGCCGCTCCTTTGCAAATTCCAAAAAAATTCAAGATGCCCGATATCCCGAAGTACGATGGAACAACTGATCCATGGGACCACGTAACTGCATTTACAACTGGCGTAAAGGGCAATGACTTGACTAAGCAAGAAATTGAATCAGTATTGGTCAAAAAGTTTGGAGAAACACTCACGAAGGGAGCACTGACATGGTACTCTCTTGTACCTGAAAATTCTATTGATTCCTTTGCTGAGCTTGCAGATTCGTTTATAAAAGCACACTCGGGAGCTTAGAAAGTTGAAAAGAGGATGGAAGACATTTTCAAAATTAAACAAGGGGATACAGAGCTGCTCAGGGAATTTGTAGATAGATTCCAGCGTGAAAGGATGATGTTGCCACGTGTTCCCGATAACTGGGCGGCTATGGCATTTACCAGTAATCTGAATGAAAAAAGCTCGAAAGCCACGAGGAGACTTAACGAAAGCTTGCTAGAATTCCTTTCAACAACTTGGAATGATGTTTATAATAGATACAACACAAAGCTGCAGATAGAAGAAGAAACTATCACTCAGTCTCAGAAAGATGAAAGAGAAAGTTCAAGGAGGGCGGAAGCTGAAAAAAGGTCCGGTATAAACAGGTACGAACCTTATTTGGGACCAGCAGGAAGGGATTCACGTTCAAAATAGGAAAATCCAAGGTATGAACCTAGATCAAGGGACAGAGAATCAGGTTCGTCGTCAAGGTACGAAAAAGAGCGAAACACGCGAGGCACACGGGATGACGACAGAGAATCAAAAGCAAAAATTGGTAGTTATAGTTTTAATGTTAGCACGTCTGAGTTGGTGGCTGTTTTAAGAAGCATGGGAGATAAGGTACGATGGCCAAAAGAAATGAGGTCAAATCCAAACAGGAGAAATCCCGATTTTTGGTGCGATTTTCACAATGATCACGGTCACAAAACGACGGACTGCAGATTGCTACAAGGTGAGGTGGAACATCTATTAAAACAAGGTTACTTAACTGAATTGTTCATTGAAAAGGGAAAGCAAGCATATATGAAGAATAGGCAAGAACCGCCGAAACCTCCGTCACCAAAAAGAACGGTTAATGTCATAAGTGGAGGGGAGGAGGTCAATGGTGTAACATACACGACAACTAAGAAGGTGTCAAAAATCACAATCACCCACGGGAAACGAGTTCGTCAAGTTTTGGAAGTAAATAGTATAACATTTGATGATGCTGATGCAGATGGCGTGCTGACCCCACACAATGATGCACTGGTAATATCTTTACTTGTACATGATACTAATGTAAAACAAGTTTTGATTGATCCAGGTAGTTCCGTAAATATCATTCTGTTAAGAGTGGTAAACGAGATGCAAGCCAATGATAAATTGGTACCCAAAGCACGGACCTTGTCTGGTTTTATAACTCAAGCGTTGTAACAAAGGGGAAGATAATACTCACCACATTCGCAGAAGGAGTAGTCAAAGATACCAAATTTCAAGTGATAGAAATGGATATGGCGTACAATATGATTCTCGGCAGACAGTGGGTTCACGAAATGGATGTTGTTTTGTCTACCCTACACCAAGTTATCATGTTTCTCTCACAATGGGGAATACGACTAATCCGTGGTGATCAACAGGCTTCTCGAAGCATTAACTCAGTGGCAAACTCGAGTGAGTAAAGCGATGAAAAATAGCAATTACAGAATTCAGTTGAGGATTTAGCAACGCAAGCCTCAACTGTAGACGGACAAACAAATGTAGACTCAAGGCCCGATACTATTCAAGAACCAGAAGAGAATGAAAACATCAAAACAACAATCGAGGAACTGGAAGCTGTGGTACTGTTTATACATTGGCCGGAAAGAAAAGTCTACACTGGAGCCAACCTCAGCCCGAAGATGAAAAGTAAGTTAATTGAATTTTTAAAAGCTAGCGTAGATTGCTTTGCATGGTCGCATTCAGATATGATAGGTATACCACCGGAGGTAATGACCCATAAGCTGAATGAAGATCCAACATATCCACCTGTCAAACAGAAGAAAAGGAAGCAAGGGCCCTTAAAGAATCAGGTGATTCAGGATGAAGTACAAAAACTCTTAAAAATTGGATCTATCCGCGAGGTAAAGTATCCTGATTGGTTAGCTAATACTGTAGTAGTGCCCAAAAAGAATGGTAAGTGGCGAGTTTGTGTGGACTATACTGACTTAAATAAAGCTTTCCCTAAAGATTCTTTTCCATTACCACACATAGATCAATTAATTGATGCTACTACAGGACATGAGCTATTAAGTTTTTTAGATGCCTATTCAGGATATAACCATATAAAGATGGATCCTCTAGATGAGGAAAAACTTCCTTTATTACAGACATGGAGACTTACTGTTATAAAGTTATGCCATTCGGTCTAAAGAATGTTGGGGCCACGTATCAGAGGCTAGTGACCAAGATGTTTCAAAAACGTTTAGGAAAAACTATGGAGGTTTATATAGATTATATGCTATTCAAATCACAACAAGCAGGGGGATCATATTCAACACATGTCAGATACGTTTCAGATTCTCCGCGAATTCAACATGAAGTTAAATCCTGAGAAATATTCATTTGGCGTGTCGTCAGGTAAGTTCTTGGGATTCCTTATTTCTAACCGTGGCATTGAGGTAAATCCCGCACAGATTAACGCTATTGAAGAAATACCAGATATACTTACGAGCAAAAGAGAAGTGTAGAGGTTGACAGGTAGAATAGCAGCGTTGGGAATGTTTATTTCCAAATCATCGGAAAGATGCTTTAAGTTCTTTTCAGCCTTGAAAAAGAAAAGTCAATTTGAATGGTCTGAAGAATGTCAACAAGCACTCAAAAATTTAAAAGCATACTTGTCAAACCCACCATTGCTAGCCAAACTGAAGGACGGGGAAAAACTACTCATCTACCTCGTTGTTTCCGAAGTGGCGGTAAGTGTTGTATTAGTTCGAGAGGACCAAGGTAAACAATCTCCAATTTACTATGTTATCAAGTCTTTATTGGATGCCAAAACTCGATATCCTCATTTAGAAAATCTTGCATTAGCATTAATTGTGGCATCCTATCTCTGTAGTAACTGCCTACCCCATACGTAATATATTGCATAAACAAGAGTTGTCAGGTAGGTTAGCCAAATGGGCTATAGAACTGAGTGAATATGACATCACATATCAACCTAGAACTGCAATAAAATAACATGTTTTAGCAGATTTTAGTCCAGGGATAGTAGCAGAAGCAAAAAAAGAACTGCAGGAATGTAACGGGTCTAATCCAGGTACCTGGACCCTATTTACCGATGGCTCTTCAAATGTAAAAGGAGTAGGTTTGGGCATTATCCTTATTCCACCAGCGGGAGAGACTATACGACAAACCATAAAATTCCATCCTATTACTAATAATGAAGCGGAATATGAAGCTGTGATTGCAGGTCTAGAATTGGCACGAGAGCTCGGAATAGAGCAGGTTATAATCAAAAGCGATTCGCAACTTGTAGTTAACCAAATGCAGGGGACTTATGTAGCTAGAGAGGCGAGGATGTAGCAATATCTGGAAAAGGCACGAGACTTAATTAGACAATTCCAAACTTGGAAAATTGTGCAGATACCAAGAGAAGAGAACGTTGAGGCAGACACGTTAGCTAATCTTGCATCCGCTGCAGAAGTAACAAATGAAGAGAATACTTCTGTAATACATTTGTTTCATTTAGTACTCGACCAAGATAAAAACGAGGTAAATTTCAATAATTTAACTTGGGATTGGAGAAACGAAATTGTCAGTTTTTTGCAGTACGTAACACTACCTGAATATAAGAAAAAGGCTCAAGCACTTCGTCGAAAGGCTGCTCGTTATTGCTTAGGGTGAGGCAATCTATATTGAAAAATGTTCGGTGGCCTCTGGCAAGGTGTCTCGGACCTTCTCAAACGGAATATGTGATGAGGGAAATACACGAGGGACATTGTGGAAATCACCCTGGAGGAAGATCTTTGGTAAAATTAATTAGAGCAGGTGATAATAGGCGAAATCTAGGTGATTTAGCTATTGTTTATGCTTCCGCTTGATTATATTCCAACGTAATAATATAGCTAATTGATGAAAATAGGCTCTAATTGTGATTTGTATACATTGCAGGATGAGGAGCTTATATGATGCTTTCAAGAGGCTATTGGAATGATTTATGAGCAAGAACGACCCCTCGGAGCTGAGTGCGCGCAAGAGCGAGACAAAGAATGGAAGAAAGCATGGCCCAGATGGGCGAGCAGACGCGCGAGTTAGTGCAGTAGTTCGCACGCATGAAGGGCTGAGGCAGAATGACGCGCGAAGTTACGCGCGAGCTCGCACGAGGCCGGTCCGGAAAAGAGTTATTTAGGGGTAAAATTGGAAATCTGGAGAGAAACCCACTTAACCTATGTAAAGTCAAGCTCGCCCAAGGTTAAATTATCAAGGTTTTCATAGGGTAAAACTTACTTTAGAGAATACTTTGGCAAGAGAAACAAGTGTGAGAGATCACCAAAAATATCATTATTCTTATTCTCTTTTATTTTTCTTGCAATCTTCGATTATGAATCTTCTAGTAGTTTATTCCTCCATTGTTATGAGTAGCTAAATACCTTAATCTAAGGTTTTGGTGGAACACGTTGGGGATGACTTGGTTGTTTTATTAATATAGTTGGATTTGGTTGTTAATTTCTATTTGTTCATCTATGTTTTGATTGTGGTTAGTTGAAAGGGCCCTCAATTATCCGTTCCTATTTATTATGTATCTACTTGAGAGAGAGTGCATATTTAGGTGATTGTATGAACAACATCACTCGCGGAGTATAGACGAGAGTCATAACCGAGGGTTTAGAGGTTGGATTAGAGATAACGATACATCGGGTGCAATCTAAGTGAACCATATTGTGAATCTGGCTAGCGTAGCTTGAGAGAGTGCGTCTAGTAAATTATCATAATTGCTTGAGAAAGATTTATGATAGCTGGAGCGTTCATGATTGATAGAGACAACTAAATCATAGTTATAAGACATATACAACCAAGGAAATTACCAACGGGGGAAACCATTGCCTTAGACCTTATTCCAACTGTTTACACATCAAGCATAGTTAATTTCCACCTGTTACTTATTTTCAGTCTTTAGTTGTTAGAAAAATCAACCATTGTGAATCAAAAAGTTTGGGGAAACAGATTGTGTGAATTTAGTAAATCTGACAATAGTAACTGATAGGTTAATTCTCTGTGGTTCGACTCTGGGCATAAATACTCAGATTATATTTGCAACGCCCGCATAGTCTTTTGCGAGACTCGGTTGAGCGTGATCAAATTTTGGCGTCGTTGCCGGGGAATTAACGGTGTTATCAATTACAATTGAAAGAAGTGTATGCGTAGAAATTCTTCGAGGACTAGAGAACTACTAGAAGGACTCTCAGACCCCGAGAAAACATTCAGGGCATTGAACCGTGCCAACAAAAGACTTCAACAACCTCAACAAACACACCAACTCGAATTTGACATGGGTGACGTAGATAACGTCAATGGAAACATCAGGAATGAGCCAGCTGACTTAAATGTCAGAGGAGTGGCACCTTTTGTGCCCGAAGCTTCACTTTATGACTGGGCACAGCCTACAGCTGACAATCTGGCCACTGCCATAGTTGTGCCCGCAATTCAAGCGGAGACATTCCAGATCACCAACAACATGCTGCATCTGCTGAGGGACTGTTCTCCGGGTCATATATTGAAGACCCGCAACAACACTTGAAAAACTTTCTGTCAATTTGTATGACCCAAAGGCAGCCAAATGCAACTCCGGAAGCTATCAACTGCTATTGTTCCCATTCTCAGTAACCGGGGCAGCTCAGACTTGGCTAAATTCGCTCCCTATCAACTCTATTACCACTTGGGAGGAATTAGTCAAGCAGTTCCTAAACAAGTTCTATCCGCCTAACAAGACTGCACAACAGATTGATGACATATTGCAGTATAGGCAGCATTCCACTGAGTCCTTGCAAGAAACTTGGGAAAGATTTAAAGGGATGCTAGTGAAGTGTCCTCATCATGGCATTCCAGACCAGATGCTCGGCCAGAGATTCTACATAGGTCTAGCTGACAACTTGAAAGCGAATGTGGATGCTTCAGCTGGAGGTGCTTTCTTAAGCAAAACATTCACCGAGTGCAAAATTCTTCTCGATAAGATGTCACAAAATGCGGGGTGGATGACTAGAGGTACAACACTGGCACCCATAGTGCACTCAGTTCCGCTTGATCCCAATAATTTGCAGGAAGAGAACATGGCCGCACTCCTGACCCAGATGAGCTTACTGACAAAGAAGATTGATGAGATGGGTACAAAACAGGTGCATATCGTTGATACAACGAATGGAGGACTATGTACACCGTGTATTAATCAGTCCTATGTGTGTTCATGGAGCAGAGAAGGTAAAAATTAAGGGGCACGGGAAGATATGAATTATGTCAACAACTATGGGGGTCAGAGACAAGGAGCACAACAGTGGAGACCGCAGCAAAATCAGCAGTACAGGCCTAATATGCAGCAGCCTGAGGGTATGCACCCTCAAAACCAATTAGTGCCAATACCTTATAAGAAACCACAGGGTTATCCACAGCAAAATCAGCAGCAATTAGCTTATCAACCACCCCCTCAGCAACAAGATAACAACATGGTAGAAATCAGGGGTATGCTTCAGCAACTCATTGGGTCAAATAATAAAGTGCAGGAAAAATTGGCAGCGCATGATTCAGCCATAAAGAATATTGAAACGCAGCTGGGTCAGCTGTCCATGGCTTTGAACAACCGTCCTCCGGGAACTTTACCTGCAGACACAAACATAAACCCCAAGGAGCAAAACCCGAATCAGCTGATGGCAATCAGTCTTCGGAATGGTAGAGATTTAGATAGAGAGCAGGAAATTGCACAAGCCAGCAAGAACACTACACCAGCCACTCCGGTTCAATTAGAGGTAGAAGAACTAACCGAACTTACTGAAGTTGTGGTTGAGCAGAGTCAGGAGGAAAAAGGCAAAGAAAAGGAGAACGAGCAAGTTGCAGAACAGGTGGCACCTCTTGTGCCAGAAAATCCTAACAGAGAGAAGCCAGCAAGCAATGCACAAAGGGTGATACCAATTTGATTTTCAGGATCTATCCACCGTAACTCTGACACAGACTTGCAGCGCAGTGGTGGCAAAACCGATGGCTCAAAAGATGTCCGATCCAGGTAGCTTCACTATTCCATGCACAATTGGAAGTTATGCCTTTGCAAAGGCGTTGTGTGATTTGGGAGCCAGCATAAATCTGATGCCGCTGGCAGTGTACACTAAACTGGGCATCGACAAAGCTAGACCGACTTCTATGCTGCTACAGCTGGCTGATCGCACTGTGAAAAGACCAACTGGTATTCTTGATGATGTGCTGGTGCAAGTGGGGAAGTTCGTGTTCCCTGCAGACTTTGTGATTCTGGATTGTCAGGTGGATGAGGAGATACCCCTTATTTTAGGGAGACCATTTTTAGCCACTGGGAGAGCACTGATAGACTGTGAGACTGGGGAACTTAAAATGAGATTGAACGATGAAGAAGTCATATTCAATGTTCAGCAATCAATGAGGAGACCCAGTGAATATGCTAATTGCTCTCTAGTGGAAGCAGTGGATGTAATCCTGCAAGAAGATGATAGGACCTTAACTGTGAAAGATCCATTGGAGGCATGTCTGACGAATTTATAAGAAATGGATGGTGAAGGGTTAGCTGAATGGGTTATGGCACTGGAAGGCCGAGGGTTTCTGTCAAGGGAACCTCAGTTCGAGTCCCTTGAGCTGGAAAAAAGGGCCACTCCGCCAGCAAAGCCATCAATAGAGAAACCACCCAAGCTGGAGCTGAAGCCACTCTTAGATTACCTCAGGTATGTATTCTTAGGCCCGGATTCGACCTTGCCTGTTATTATATCATCCTGTTTGCTAGATGTGCAGGTAAAACGACTCTTACAGGTACTGCAGGATAACAAGACTGCCATTGGTTGGACCATGGCAGACATAAAGGGTATCAACCCAGCCTTCTGTATGCATAAGATTCTCCTGGAGGAGGGGCACAGACCTTCCAGGGAACATCACCAAAGGCTGAACCCTAATATGAAAGAGGTTGTAAAGAAAGAGGTGATGAAATGGTTAGATGTGGGAATCATTTTCCCCATCTCTGATAGTAATTGGGTCAGCCCGGTCCAATATGTTCCGAAAAAAGGGGGAATGACTATTGTGAAAAATGACAACAATGAGTTGATCTCAACTCGTACAGTCACAGGGTGGCGAATCTGCATGGATTACCGGAAATTGAACACCGCCACCTGAAGGACCACTTTTCCTTGCCTTTTATTGACCAGATGTTGGACAAGCTGGCCGGAAGATCGTACTTTTATTTCTTGGACGGATATTCGGGGTACAATCAGATATCAATAGCCCCCCGAAGATAGAGAGAACACATCCTTCACCTGTCCGTATGGCATCTTTGCCTTTCGAAGAATGCCCTTTGGGCTTTGCAACACACCAACGACTTTTCAACGGTGCATGCTAGCCATCTTCACAGATATGGTGGAGGACATTATGGAAGTCTTTATGGATGATTTCTCCGTGATGGGAGATTCATTCGAAGACTGTCTTCACAACTTAAACAGAGTGCTCAAAAGATGTGTGGAGACAAACTTAGTGCTAAACTGGGAGAAGTGCCATTTTATGGTACAAGAAGGGATAGTCCTAGGACATCGAGTGTCCAGAAAAAGAATTGAGGTCGACCATGCTAAGGTTGACGTGATTGAGAAGTTACCACCGCCCACTTCAGTCAAGGCGGTGAGAAGTTTTCTTGG
This sequence comes from Nicotiana attenuata, assembly GCF_001879085.1. Taxonomy (NCBI): domain Eukaryota; kingdom Viridiplantae; phylum Streptophyta; class Magnoliopsida; order Solanales; family Solanaceae; genus Nicotiana; species Nicotiana attenuata. The sequence goes on from NW_017670632.1 coordinate 513,488, forward strand.
ACACGCCGGATTCTACCGGCGTTTCATAAAAGACTTTTCCAAAATTGCTAACCCATTATGCAAACTCCTTGAAAAGGATCAGCCCTTTGTGTTTTCTAATGATTGCAGGTTGGCATTTGAGGAACTGAAGAAGAAGTTGATAACTGCACCCATCATTGTTGCTCCCACCTGGGAGCAACAATTTGAGCTCATGTGTGATGCCAGCGACTATGCTATAGGAGCAGTCTTGGGGCAGCGAAAAGATAAGCTGATGCACCCGATTTACTACACAAGCAGAACGCTAAGCGGTGCACAACTCAACTACACAGTGATAGAGAAGGAGATGTTGGCAGTTGTGTTTGCTTTTGACAAGTTCCGATCATATCTGATTGGTTCCAAGGTAATTGTGTATACTGACCATGTAGCTCTTAGGTGCCTAATTGAGAAAAAGGAGTCTAAGCCGCGCCTGATTCGTTGGGTGCTGCTGTTGCAAGAGTTCGACCTCGAAATTCGTGACCGTAAAGGCACAGAAAATCAAGTCGCTGATCATCTATCACGACTTGAAGGAGCTAAAAAATCAGTCGAGGTCGAAGAGATTCTGGAAAGCTTTCCAGACGAGCAGCTGCTCGCAGCCAGTCTTGAGGATGCGCCACGGTATTCAGATTTTGCTAACTACCTGGCCTGCGGTATTATTCCCTATGACCTTTCATCTGTCCAAAAGAAAAGGTTCTTTCGTGATTGCTGCATGTATTATTGGGATGAACCTCATTTGTTCCGAATATGTGTTGATAACATTATCCGGAGGTGTGTCCCCGAGATAGAACAATCTTTGATTTTGCAGGCTTGTCACGCATCAGCATATGGAGGACATTTTGGAGGGGTCAGAACAGCTGCGAAAGTGCTCGAGGCCGGATTCTTTTGGCCAACTGTGTTTAGAGATGCACATCTTTGGGTAAAGGGCTGCAATGAATGCCAGAGGACGAGAGACATATCCCGTCGCCATGAGATGCCAATGAAACCAATTCAAGAAGTAGAGGTGTTTGATGTGTGGGGGATTGACTTCATGGGCCCCTTCGTCAGCTCATTTGGCAATAAGTAAATCCTTGTTGTTGTGGACTACGTGTCTAAATGGGTAGAAGCTGCAGCGTTGCCCACAAATGATGCAAGCGTGGTGGTCGGGTTTCTGAAAAAGAATATCTTCACCCGGTTTGGGACACCAAGAGCGATCATCAGTGACGGATGCACTCACTTCTGCAATAGAGCCTTCGAGAAATTACTTGCTAAGTATGATGTACGCCACAAGGTGGCTACTCCTTACCATCCGCAGACCAGTGGGCAGGTTGAAGTGTCCAAAAGGGAGATAAAGAGTGTACTAACGAAGACTGTGAATGCCACACGAACTGATTGGGCAAAGAAGATTGATGACGCACTCTAGGCCTATAGAACTGCATTCAAAACACCAATAGGTATGTCACCATACAAGTTGGTATTTGGGAGGGCCTGTCACCTACCTGTGGAGCTAGAACATCGAGCTTGGTGGGCACTGAAGCAATTGAACATGGATCTTGAAGCAGCTGGACAAAATCGACTGACAGAGTTGCATGAGCTGGAAGAATTTAGATATAAAGCCTTTGAAAGCACGAGGCTCTACAAGGAAAGAATGAAGAAGATGCATGACAAGCACATCGTGGACAGAGACTTTAAACCCGGTGACAAGGTATTATTGTATAACTCACGGTTGAGATTGTTTCCGGGTAAGTTAAAGTCCCGATGGTCAGGGCCATTCAGAGTGGTGCAAATGTTTGAAAGTGGAGCTGTTGAGATTGAGTCGGAAGATGGGACAAACAAGTTCTCCGTCAACGGGCAAAGGTTGAAACATTACCTTGGAATAGCTGAAGAAAAAAGGGAATACAGTGGTGTCACATTTCAAAGAACCCCAGTATGCAAATGAGGAGTAAAGGCTCAACTACTTTTGTCGTGCCGCGACGTTAAATCAGGCGCTGCGTGGGAGGCAACCCACGAATGTGTTGTAAGTGTAGTATATACTTCATGTTGTTTAAAAAAAAAAACAGCGCCCTCCGCGACTATGGAAATCACTGGAGAAGCAAAATTCACCGCGGCCGCGGCGCGGATCGCGGCGTCGACCGCGGGGACTTCTGTCCCAAACCGCGGCGCGCACCGCGGACGCGACCGCTGTCGGGGCACCAACTTTGAAATTTTTTTTATTTTTATTTTTTATTTTTTTCGACTTTCTTCACTCTTTTTTTTTATTTTAACAAAACAAAACAAAAATCCCCCCCTCCTAAAACAATCAAAACACACGCACTTCTCCTCCCAAAATCCCCAATCTCTCTCTAACTCTAAACCCTAACTCCCCATCCTCCATTCTCATCTTCCCCCTCTTCCTCCTTCACAGGAGCATCATCTTCTTCCCCCCAAGGTTTGATTCCGACCCCCCCTTCTCTTTTCTTTCTATTTTGTTCTGTTGTATGCTAATGTATGTTATTTTAATGTAGTGTAGTGATATACTCTTGTTCTTGTTTAGTTTTTTTTCTTATTTTAGAGGGGAATTTCGTTTTGAGCACTTGTTTGGTGAAGGGTCTGTGTTGTTAATGTTTGGAATGGTGTTGTTGGTGGGTGGATGGCTTTGAGCAAGTGTGGGGTGTGTGGGTGTCTGAATAATTGAAGTGGGGAAGTTGTTCTTGATCCCCTTGGGCAATGAATATGAAAAAAACAATGTCTTGCCCACAATGTGTTTGTGAAATTGCCTCAATGGTGGAGATATAAGGGGATGTTGTGACATGGTTGTGGTGAAGTCTAAGTAACCACTCATAGTCACCATTTTAGGCTCATATTAATACGCGTTTCTCCGTTTTGACAGGTAATATGAGTTCTTCACGTAAGAGACGGAACACCGGGTCCTCTGTTATGGGCCCAGGAGGCTCTTCACGAGCTAGGGGCCAATCCGGTGCACAAGATTTTGATAGCACTCGGTTCGTCTCTAAAGCAGCTGAGACAAGGTACATTCAAAAGCTGACCAAGAAGTTACAACATGAAGTTCATATCGATAGGAATGCCTTGATAAGAGAATGCCCCTCCATGTTTGAGGAGCTACGGAGGTGTCAGCTGGACATCTTCTTTGAGTCTCCCGAGGAAGCTAATATTCAGCTAGTGAGGGAGTTCTACGCAAACCTGCCAGAACATGAGGACGGGGTGGTGACTGTGCGCAACACTAGAGTTAGTGCTTCTTCAGAGGTCATCCACAGGGTGTATCGCCTCCCCGCTTTCACAGGTACCGATTACTACCTCATAGCCAGTCGCCCGACGGTTGATTGGGACAGACTTCTGGGAGTCATTGGTATACCTGGCAAACAACCCAAATGGATTGCAGAACCGACGACTCTGCATTCTAAGTCTCTTTCTTGGGTGGCCAAATCTTGGCTCACGATCATCAACACTCGGTTGTTACCTTCCAGCAATACCACCGATGTAAATGGGCCACGGGCGGCTATGATATATTGCTTCATGACTCATCAAGGGTTTGATGTCACCCGAGTCCTTTCTGAAGAGATGTTCATCCGATCGCCCGAACTAGGCAAAGGCCATTAATTCCCT
>NW_017670632.1:518444-529766 GCF_001879085.1 Nicotiana attenuata
TTTCTCAAAGTCTGCTATGTGATCTGCGGCCCTCTTTGATTTGATAAAGACATCGTCCACATAAACCTCTATTTTCTTGTGTATCATATCATGGAAGATGGTTGGCATGGCTCTCATGTAAGTGGCCCCAGCGTTCTTCAAACTGAATGGCATCATCTTGTAGCAATATACACCCCATGGTGTAATAAAAGCTGTCTTCTCTGCATCTTCTTCATCCATCCAAATCTGGTGATAACCCGCGAAGCAATCTACAAAGGATTGGAGTTCATGCTTGGCGCAGTTATTGATCAGGATGTGTATATTTGGCAGCGGGAAGTCATCCTTGGGACTTGCTCTGTTTAAATCCCGATAATCAACACATACTCTGACCTTCCCGTCCTTCTTCGGAACTGGCACAATGTTAGCTAACCAGGTTGGATATTCAACCACCCTGAGAACTTTGGCTTTGATCTGCTTGGTAACTTCCTCCTTGATTTTCAAGCTCATGTCTGGTTTGAACTTTTGGAGTTTCAGTTTGACTGGCGGACACATGGGATTAGTGGGCAACTTGTGAGCCACTATAGATGTGCTCAAACCGGTCATATCATCGTATGACCATGCAAAAATGTCCTCATATTCTTTTAGGAAATGAATGTATTCCTCCTTCTCTGTTGGTGACAAGTGAATGCTGATGCGGGTCTCCTTGACGGTCTCGGCATCTCCCAAATTTACTGCTTCGGTCTCGTCCAGATTTGACTTAGGCTTATTCTCAAAGTTTTCAACCTCCCTAACAATTTCCTCAGGTATCTCATCTTCTTCATCTAAATCACTATTCTCATGTTGTGTTGCCTCATTACATGTCAAAGTCACGGGTTCATCAGGAAAAGTAATAGTAATGCAGTAGAAAGAAAAAGTGTAAAAATAGTAATGAATAATAAAGAGCAAGTGCATTTGATTAAAACTTGAAAAATTGCCCAGACAGAGTACGACTCAATGAATCAAGCATTCATTTTGAAACAAGTAAAACTTAAAACAAAATTACGGGAAATCTTTGATGTCTAGAATGGCTTATAGAAGTAAATTCTTCCAAGCTACTGATAATAGGCGAAATCCAGGTGATTTAGCTATTGTTTATGCTTCCGCTTGATTATATTCCAACGTAATAATATGGTTAATTGATGAAAAATAGGCTCTAATTGTGATTTGTATACACTGCAGGATGAGGAGATTATATGATGCTTTCAAGAGGCTATTGGAATGATTTATGAGCAAGAACGACCCATCGGAGCTGAGTGCGCGCAAGAACGAGACAAAGAATGGAAGAAATCATGGACCAGATGCGCGAGCAGACGCGCGAGTTAGCGCAGTAGTGCGCGCGTTAAGGGCTGAGGCAGAATGACGCGCGAAGTTACGCGCGAGCTCGCGCGAGGCCGGTCCGAAAAAGAGTTATTTAAGGGTAAAATTGGAAATCTGGAGAGAAACCCACTTAACCTATACAAAGTCAAGCTCGCCCAAGGTTAAATCATCAAGGTTTTCATAGGGTAAAACTTACTTTTGAGAGTACTTTGGGAAGGGAAACAAGTGTGAGAGATCACCCAAAACATCATTATTCTTATTCTCTTTTATTTTTCTTGCAATCTTCGATTATGAATCTTCTAGTAGTTTATTCCTCCATTGTTATGAGTAGCTAAATACCTTAATCTAAGATTTTGGTGGAACCCGTTGGGGATGACTTGGTTGTTTTATTAATATAGTTGGATTTGGTTGTTAATCTCTATTTGTTCATCTATGTTTTGATTTTGGTTACTTGAAAGGGCCCTCAATTATCCGTTCCTATTTATTATGAATATACTTGAGAGAGAGTGCATATTTAGGTGATTGTATGAACAACATCACTCGCGGAGTATAGACGAGAGTCATAACCGAGGGTTTAGAGGTTGGATTAGAGATAACGATACATCGGGTGCAATCTAAGTGAACCATATTGTGAATCTAGCTAGCGTAGCTTGAGAGAGTGCGTCTAGTAAATTATCATAATTGCTTGAAAGATTTATGATAGATGGAGAGTTCATGATTGATAGAGATAACTAAATCATAGTTATAAGACATATACAACCAAGGAAATTACCAACGGGGGAAACCATTGCCTTAGACCTTATTCCAACTGTTTACACATCAAACATAGTTAATTTCCAGCTGTTACTTATTTTCAGTCTTTAGTTGTTAGAAAAATCAACCATTGTGAATCAAAAAGTTTGGGAAACAGATTGTGTGAGTTTAGTAAATCTGACAATAGTAACTGATAGGTTAATTCTCTGTGGTTCGACTCTGGGCATAAATACTCAGATTATATTTGCAACGCCCGCATAGTCTTTTGTGAGACTCGGTTGAGCGTGATCAGCTACCTAGGGACTCGGCGAGCTCGGGATGGTGTGGCGGTCCAGTTCCTGAGAACAACTCCCTTCTCCACAGTCTGAATAGTGAGGCCTTCTTCCTTCTCCTCCTCAATTATGGCACCGCAGTCCATGTCCTCATCCTCCAAGAACAAATTCCTCAACCCAGCTAGTGCTTCTTCTTCTGTAGTCCCACATATTGTGTCAGCCTGGTGGATAGCTTGTTCCAAACATGGCGCTGGCTGCTCAAGAGGGTAATATGGTCCGCACCATGGAGGCGACCAATCATTGTACTCTTGCCATGTATACTGGTATCCGAGCCCAAAGGTGGTACCATGATTTTTCAGCTGTATTGGTTTGGTGATACCTCGGAGGTTCTTTCCCAATCCCTTGACGGGTTCATATCCAGACCATGCTAGTATGCTTTCTATTTTGTTACTCCACCACTTATCCTTCTCGACGGCATTGACCTGTTCGATGTGATGATAGGTTTCCCCTCCTAGCCTTCTTCTATGCAATGGCCGGGATTGTTTGACTAGTGTAGATGGGGTTACTTCCATCTCCGTGAATGATTACCTCCTGGCGGTTCCATTCAAACTTCACGGCTTGATGTAGTGTGGAAGGCACGGCTCTAGCGGCATGGATCCATGGCCGGCCCAACAGAAGATTATATGAGGCTGGTATGTCAAGCACCTGAAATTCAACGTCGAACCAAGTTGGCCCAATCTGCAAGAAAAGGTTGATTTCCCCGATCGTGGCCCTCTAGGACCCATCAAAGCCTTCACATTCATGCTTCCTACCCGCATCTCATGGAAACCTTTGTCCAACCTTTTCAGAGTGTCCAATGGACAAATATTTAGGCTCGAACCTCCATTAACCAAGACCCTGGCAATGAACTTGTCTTCAAACTGCACCGTAATATGCAATGCTCGATTGTGATTCATCCCCTCAAGGGGTAGCTCATCCTCATGGAAGATGATCTTATGACTTTCTAGTACTTGCCCAACCATGTTGGCCATTTCTCTTCCAGTGATGTTATTGGGTACATAAGCCTTGCTCAACACTTTCATTAAAGCGTTCTTGTGCACCTCTGAATTTTGCAATAGTGACAGGATAGATATCTGAGCAGGGACTTTGTTGAGATGGTCAACAACAAAGTACTCCTTTGCCTGCACTTTCCTCCACAGGTCATCTGGCCCGGTCTCAATGATAGGCTACCTAGTAGTGGCCTCCTTACTTGAACCTCCCAGGTGTTCAGGTGTATAAACTCTTCCGGTTCTAGTCATTCCTTGTGCAGCGTCAGATTCCCCTACCTTGGCCTTCTCTTTCCGCTGAGCCTCGGTGACATAATCCCAGGGTATTGCTTTTGAGTTGAATGGTGGTGTGGTTGATACTGTCACAGTGAAAGGTGTGACCACTTCTACTTCAAATGGAGTGGGGGTGGCTGCGGGCGGAGCCACTTCCACCTCAAACGGAACTGATGTAGTTACCTCAACCTCGATTGGTGCCTGAGTTTGAACCGCAATAGGAGTAAGTGTGACTGCAACCTTAAATTCATCGCCTTCTCAAATAAGCCCGATCGACCCCTCAGGGTCCCATTCTTCATTTGTCTCTATCACATGTACACCATCACCTCTGTGATCTGGGAGGGGATTGTTAAGGACAATAGGTGCGACTTCCTTTGCTTGTATGACCTTGTTGTCAATTAGCATATGGAATTTATCCTTCAATGTTCGGCACTCAGCAGTGGTGTGTCCTTTCATGCCGGAATGGTACGCACAAGTTTTGTTCGGATTGACCCATTGGGATGGATTTTCTAATGCCACAGCGGGAACAGGAGTGACGTAACCTGCGGCTTTCAACCTTTCATATAGTTGGTCGATGGGCTTAGCAATAGCGGTGTATTGTCTGGGTGGCTTGCGGTCGAAGTTGGATCTTAGTCTTGGATAATTTGGGTGAGCTGGTGGTGATTGGAAGTGGGATGGTTGGGAGTTATAGGTGTGATGGCCAGTGGCTGGTTGGGAATATCTGGGAGAAGAAGGTTGATATGTAATCGGTGATGCTTGGTATGTGGGTGGAGGTGTTTGATATGTGGGCGAAGGTATTTGATATGTGGACAGAGGTTTCTTATAGGAAAGTGGAGATTTTGGGCCTTGGGCCACCATTACCGCCCCAACATCTCTCTTCTTCGATATGCCACCTGATTATAGTGCCTTATTCGTGGCTTGCAAGGCCTCGAAGTTTGTTACCATCCCGCTCTTGATTCCTTCTTCGATTCTTTCTCCGAGTTTGATGATGTCAGAGAATTTGTGATAACCATCAACCTCTCATAATATTGTGGATCCTGTGCCCTGACGAAGAATTTATTCATCTGTTCTTCGTCCAAAGAGGGCCTGACCTTGGCCGCTTCCGACCTCCAATCAGTAGCGTATTCACGGAAAGTCTTAGTAGGTTTCTTCTTAAGATTCTGAATGTAGAAGACATCCGGTGCATTCTCTGTGTTGAACCTGAACCGGTCCATGAAATTCGACGCCATGCATACCCAATTGGACCATTTCTTGGGATTTTGGCTGATATACCATGACAAAGCATCCCCAGTAAGGCTCCTCATAAAGAGCTTCAGACGGATCTTTTCATCTTTCCCGACCTTGACAAGCTTGTCACAATAGGTCCTTAGATGAACCCTGGGATCACCTGTACCATCGAACATTTCGAACTTGGGAGGTTTGTACCCCTCTGGCAGTTCGACATCCGGCTGTATGCACATATCTTCATAGTTCAAACCTTGTATTCCTCTGTCGCCCTCAACACCTTGAACTCGGCTTTCTAACTTCTTGAGTTCTTCAGCCATGTTTTTAATAAGCAAGTCCTTCTCGGAGGATTCCAGTGTACAGGAGATTGGTTGGGTAGAATGAGGTATAGTTTCCACATATATAGGATTGCTTTGATGGGTGCCAGGAACTTGGATGTAGTGATGGTCACTGGTGGAGTTTTAAGGATCGGGAATGGGTTGTGGTGTGTTTTGGGGAGTGTGATAAGTGGTGGTTGGTGGGTACTGAATTTTTTGATGATTATGTTGCGGTGGAGTTAGTATTGGCAACGAATTGATATTTTAGGGTGGAGTCGCGTATTGATTTGGTGCGGTAGGATTTTGTGGCTGTTGGTTTTGTGTGTTCTAAGGAGGTGTTGGGTTCTTTGTGTTTTGTTGGTGGATATCAGGGACATTGAGGGTGAGTGACAAGTTTGCCAAGTTGCGAACCTGCTCAAGTTCTCCTTGCAATTCCAGTATCTTTTGTTCCAGTCTCAAGACTAGATCATTTGGGACCGGAGTACTACGGCCATCTGAAGTCTCTGCATTCTCAATATTTTCCTTTCGGATTCCACTTAAGTCGTCCATCTTTGCTTTTCCTCTACCTTTTGTGTTGCTTGGAGGAGGAGGTGGGGGGCCTCTAGATCTGGTGTGGTATGCTGATGAGGCCAGTATGAGTGAACCAACCTAAGGGGATGGGAATAACAATAAAAAAATAAGCAAAAACAAAAAGGTAACAAGTCAGTGAGGATCCCGAAACATTTGCAGAATTTAAACACATATTGCGGAAATGTAAATTCGTGTCCTACTTTGGGAACCTCATTGTGCCCGAGGTAGGCCTAGCGACAAATAAACTTGGAGAACTTTTAATGCCAATAAATGCTTCATTTCATAATATAAAAATAGACAAATCCCAAAACGACACTAAGATAATAATAAAATAAGTCACTACTAGCACTTGGCCTTATTACATTTTTAGGAAAAAGCAAATAAATTTAGCCCATTTGGTCCCAGAAGGACCTTCCCCAGATTCGATCTTCCGGAATCCATCATATAGATCCCCCAGCTCCCGCAGCCCCAGCAGCAAGTAGGCTCTGGCCAAATGTCTTCCTTCAGTTCCTTCAGCATTCTGGCAATTTTCAATCGTCTTTATGACTTTACATTCCAGCTCCACTATTCCTCGCTCCAGATATTCTAGTTTCCTGTTGGAAGTGACTGCCATCTCTTTCCATTCCTCGATGAACCTCACATTCATCTCATGTATTTCCCGATGCTCATTTTTAGAGTCGTGGACCCTTTTGCGTAGCCTGTTGTATTTGACTTGAGCTTCATCTTCTTCATCTATGATTCTGTTCCCTCGATCGGCCCCTGGTGTCACCATCCTTTTCAGATTGTCCTCTAACCATACCGGTTAGAGAGGCTCGCACCCTGCATGATACCTGTCTGGTTCAACGGTGTTCTTCTCCACAATGATTTTGCAGTGCCACATGTGCTGAGCTTGGCACTTGTAAGGGACATCGTCGTCTTGAAAGTCTGCCCTGAAATGATCCATCTTGACAACCCTTGGTACAACCTATTTTCTGCCTGCTTGCCTCATAACTCGCATAGGGACATATGGGTATTTCCCTCTCAACCCGATCAGCACCAAGTGCGGAGCATTCCTGGATCTGATAATAAATTCGTCTGTTGGGAACCATTCAAACATCTACTGCACTTGTTCCTCGGTCAGATTGTCGAATAACTCTACCCATTCTTTGGCGCTTTCCCGCTGAGCAAATCTGTCTGGAATGTAGTCATCTGCTTAGGGTGATGGAAGGCAATATGGTCGTTCCAAGCCCTTCGCGGAAATTCTTGGCGATAGCGACCCTTTTGGAAATGCTCCAACAACCATAACTGCAGCAACAAGTTACAACCCTCGAAATGCTTGACCCCTCATTGACAGCGCTCCAGAGCCCTGTAGATGTCGGCTATGATCATGGGGACTATGGTATATGTCTGTCCATTAATCCCTTCCATCAAAGTCTTGGCGACCATGGCTAACCTGGTGTGGATTGTTCCCATTTTCATTAGGAACACTATCAGGCCTAGGAATGACACAATGAATACAAACACTCTGCGGTGGAGGTGACCCAGAGAAGTGAGAGAGATCTCATCATGGTAGGTACGGAAAGACTTGCTATGGCTATACCTCTCGTACAGGTATTCGAAAGGTATGTAAGATTCCTTCAAGCACACCAGGTCGACATTCTTCTTCAGCCCCATCATCTTCAAAAATCCCCTGCCCGTACGGTTTTCTGGTACCAATAGCCCAGGACTGTCCCAAGTCAATCCCGCAAGCCCTCCCATTTCTTCTAGGAATGGTGTCATTTCTATGTCGCCGAAACGAAACATAGCCCTTTCACTATCCCAGAATAAAGTGGTAGCCTCGATCAGTTTGTTGTTTGGCTCAATACCTAGCAAGGAAGGCCGGTTACCCAGGTACTTTCTCACATGTTTCTTGTCACTTGAGGAAAGGTCCTCCCACCAATCTAGCAGCAATGGTGGGATGTTGCTAACCATATCGAATCTGGGGACCTCGTGCCTCATTTTCTGCAAAACAAAAGGGTTAGACCTTACCCCCACCAGACTCGACTATTTATATATTTATGATCAACATATTGGCATTTAGTTCTCCAAATTAATGCATAGAACGTGGTTGTGTTCGTTGGGATTATGGAAAATCCGATAGACTTTGGATAAGGCTTATCTTAAAGGATCATTATGTGGACAACATAACTGATCCGACTAGGTTTGACCATGATGCATGCACAATTTAACCAGAGTAAGGTTTCTATGGGGTTTTAGACTGGTACCCTCAAGCGGAAAACTCGAGGGGAAAGGCACGGTACCGTCGACTGCACCGCTGATCGAATGGTTTTACTGCAAATAAGCCTTTCCGAATTTAAGGGTAGTAAATAGGAAGAGCGCAACCACTCATTAAAGCATTGCTATAGGATTTGATACGCACGAGTGGAGTATGATGTGGAGCATGATTTATGCAGTAATTAATAACATGTAGTCAAGTATTTGCACGTAGGGAAAAATAAATACAGCATTTAAATAATTGAAAGACAGTTATAGGGAAAAAGAAAACAAAGAGACAAGTCAGTTTCAGGGATAAAGAACCATAAACGCTTAAAAAAATNAGCAAGTAATTAATAACATGTAAGTCAAGTATTTGCACGTAGGGAAAAATAAATACAGCATTTAAATAATTGAAAGACAGTTATAGGGAAAAAGAAAACAAAGAGACAAGTCAGTTTCAGGGATAAAGAACCATAAACGCTTAAAAAAATGGACAGTTAAATTCAAATAAGGGAGAAGGGTATGGGATAAAGCATGCTTGCACTAATTTGTAAAAGGATAAGTTCGTTATGGTAAGAGCCTAAAGTGTATCCCCAGCAGAGTCGCCATGCTGTCGCGCCCCCTTTTTCCCTCCCTTTTTACGGGGAAGAAGGTCCGGGTTTCGACATTCATGGGGGTAGTAACTCATTTCCTTTGGGAATTGGATATTTTGAAGAGTCGCCACCTAACAGATTATGGTGCGTTAGGGCACCTAGAGCGATTAACTCTTGGATTGGTTTGCATTACCAGAGATTTAGGGTAAGGGCTCGATATAACCTTGAGGGGAAGGTGTTAGGCACCCCTCTCAGTCCACAATGGCGGGTCCCGGCCGAACATATATTTATGAATTAGTCCATTAACAAATAAGTAGTTTAATCAAATAGTTTGCAAGTAAATCACGTTGGACGTTGTATAACTCAAATAATAGAACAAAGGTTTTGAACAAGTTGTATACATATAAAACAAAGTTTTAAACAGAAGGGATTTGGGAAAGGAGGGGTCCTAGGTTGTTTAGCCTACAGGATCACCCCACACAATGTCCGGTGAACACTCCTCAATGAGGGGCTACACGTGACATTAGCGTGTAGTCATCATATCTCATATCTACCCTTCCCACCCCATGGTCATAGCCTAAACTGTGCTAGTAAACTTGACGATGCCTATGCGTGCACTACCCGTCCCTTCCTTGTAGCCCTGGAGGTATTTTAGGACCTCTAAATCTGGGCAGTTCTAGATGACCCCTAAGGTGCTTAAAAGGAGAAAATTCTAAGGCGACAGGCAAGAACAAATAGGACCTTAGCACATAAGGCAGAAAAGAAACAATTAGAGGCTCAAGTTCACCTCCACAGATAATGCGTGTAAACTGCATGACTCAAACACAAATAAGGGCAATATTGTTAAACAGTATCCTAAGACATGATGTCTAGGCGAATATCAGAACACATGAGATATGCAGTTTTTATTTTATAAACTCAAAAATAATGGTCCTATCCGTTTGCCTACTGATTTTAAGCCTGCTAAAATCAGAACAACATTAAGTAGCAGAAACAACTTCAGAGCTGCAGGATTTGAAAAAGCCCTATACGCTTGCCTACACGCTGAATAGTGGTGTCCTAATTGCATGATGACTACGTCTGACATAGTAAAACAATGGACAGGTTTTAAAATAGACTCTTGAGTTCCTATAGGCATGCTTTCTAATAGTGAATTAGGGCAATACTTGAAAGAATTCATTTCAGGGAAAACAAACCACTAATTAGACCAGTTTCGAAGTAAACTAATCATGAACTGGATTAACTTATTTAAACTAAAATGATTTTAGATCTATAGGCAGAATTTCTGACGTTGTTCCCTATAGGCATGGTATCTAATTGTTAAGAGCTGATGTTAGAAACTTGTAGGCATGATAACAAATGAAAACACATCTAAATACCCGTTATAACAGAAGTTGAACTGGATCATATCCTATAGGCATGGTATCTACTTGTGAAGGTGATTTTAAGACCTATAAACATGATTTCTATTATTGGACCCACTTGAGACCTATAGGCATGATTTCTAACATGGTAAGGCAAACATAACAAATATAAAATCCAATAGGCAAGGTTTCTACCCATTTACCCCACAAATATGTAACTACCCATCCTTTTTCACTAGTCACCCCAATATTCGTTTACAAATTATTACAAACCAGATGAATGAATTACATAAATAGATAAAAAGAAAAGAAGAAGTTACACTATAGGGAGCCTGAAGCAGGCCCAAGTGATTTCCCAAGACCTCCAATAGCCTTAAATGCCAATTTCATAGACAATATCATTGTCTAGGCGCGTCAGAGTTCCCTAAGGATCTCAAGGATCCCGGGCAGTGCTCACACCTAGACTTTGTAACCAAATTGAGTAAGTGCAGTGTGGAAGGGCCAACCTCAGTGTGCGAGAGTTCAGAGGGTTCTCAAGAGGATCCCAAGGCAGTACACACACTGGAGGGGGCAGAACCTAGTGACTTAGGAGTAGAGTGAGAGTGCTTGACACAGTTTGAAAGGTTTCAGTAGGAAAACAGTGTTACAAAGAGATTTGCTTGAAATAGTTTTGTAAGAAAACACATAGGAAGTTATTAATTTTAAAAAAAAATGTAAGGTGGCTAACAATCAATCAAACCAAATACAGAACCAGAAGAAGTTCATCAGTACTTCAATACATGGAGTCAAACAGGTACACACATCCACTTAGGGGTAATGGGGATTTGGGGTAAGCATAGGGCACATAGTAAGCACAAATGCACATAGGTACAGAATCAGAGGAGCCTTAAAAGGGGTCAAGGCTTTTAAAGTATCATGAACTTTAGAGTTAATACATAATCAATAGGCGTAGGATAGCCAATTACTTCATACAGGAAGGTGCATGCCAAGGATCAAAGAAACATAGTCACATTGGGGCACACTAGAAGGGGATCCTAAGGGGGTATATAGCATGCAACAAAGAAGACAGTGAAGTAGACATGTTAATTGCAGGTTGAACAACAAAACCATAGATAGAAGCATATTAGAAACATGACAAATTGAAGTAATAGGAGAAGCATATTGTTTTGGGACTTGAATTAAAATCAGAACATACCAGTAAGGGGATAGTAAACACAAAGTTAAAGAGAACCCAGTAGTTAGCCTTGGCTTGCAGCCGGCTGACTTTAGACAGTAGTAAGTAACACAAAAGAGAGCAGAAAGCCTTTAGTGTGAAAGAGAGAGTTTTTGAACCAATGTAT
>NW_017670633.1:0-161511 GCF_001879085.1 Nicotiana attenuata
CTAAAACTAGACTTCAATTGATTCTGTGATTAATTTCTTTCCTTGCTTATGTGTGTTTGATTTCTTTCCGTATTTGTTCGCCTAATTGAACGCTATTTAAACCTTCTGTTTACCTTGAAAATGGTAATTACAATTAGATTTGATTTTGTGATTCTAAAAATACGTGATTTGTTTTTATGCTAGTTGTTAGGCAATAGATGCTAAGTGTGAGACTAGAAAATAAGGTAAGACTTTGAAGATGGTGTGTCAGTCAAACCGAGTAGCTGAGAATCGGGACCTCGAGCTGGCTTATACGGGGCCTCAAGGTCGAGCCAGGCGTTGGGCTTTGAATAGTCGATGGGGAACTAACATTTCTAAAGGCCTTGATGAGGGCTCTTTATGATTAATAATGAGCAGTAAATAAAGAAAAATCAATGAAATACAATAAATGTAAGCAATAAATGTAAGTAATAAGATCAAAGGAGAATATATTTAAGTTAGAGAGCAGAGAATGTTCTTGTTCTTGTATTCAGTGTAGTGTGTTGTATATGTCTTACAAAATAACAAGGATCCCCTTTATATATCAGGGGAAATACCAACGTGGTACATATGCATTTATTACAATGATACAAGGCTGATACATCCATTTAATGCCACGGTATGGGCTCGCAATAGCCTAGTAGACTTGGTCAGCTTTAATCAAGTGCCTTGGGAATATCCCGCTTTGCCATCATGACCACCGATTTATACTGCCCGAGGTCGAGAATTGAGAACCCTCGGGGTTGAACCTCGAGCTGAGCTTCGAGCTTCCTGGATACATGCTTATGAAGCGTTATAGTGTCCATCAAACTGGACCCTCTGATTTTCACCGTATACAGATAGTCCCCGCGTTTCTTAGAATGAAAGTGATAAGAAACGGTCTTGAACTCTCATCTCTTCGATACCACCATCATGACGTCAGTCCATCAGAGCATTAAATGCCATGACTCAAAAACTGCGCAGGGGTCGCTGTCAATACGACTATCGAGAAAACCCACGAACCGCTATTGGTTCAACCTTTTCGCTCCCCAAACATTGCCCATATGGCTTCTATAAATACCACAATCGTTTCGCCATTCGCACTTTTACAACATCCTCAATTTCCAGGAGTAAAGTTTATCATCTTCTGTATTCTTCTCCCTTCTACACTTACCTTCTTACCTTCTTCCTCAGAAACCTTTTTTTATAACAATGGATAGAACCTCTAGAACGGTACCTCGGAAAGAGGGCACTGCTTCTTCGTCTTGCCCATCCAGGGGTAAACCAAAAGTGCCCCCAACTGTCGAGCAATGTACCCCTACCAAATTCGATATTGTATAAGATTTTTCCATCGAGAATCCCCCCTTCACACCAGGCCAATGTGAACATGTGGCTCGGTACATCAACGTGGTGACCGACACGCATAAAGTAAAAGAAGACTGCCGATGGGGGGAGGCAGTGGTAGTTGAGATCCCCAATCCTGAGTAAAGCATAGTAAAACATAAGGCTGGCTTCCTCAGCGTATATACATACCCTTTCACTCTGGGTCCCGTAGATTCTTCGGACCCTTCTTCCCCGTCGATAGACCCAGTGATTCTCGACATCTGTCGTGAGTCTCGGGTGACACTCGGCCAAATCTTTCCTTCTTTCTGGAGGATAGTTTATATGTTCCGATATTTTTCCAACAAGGTCGAGGGTATGACCTTTACCCTTAACTATATGATCAGGCTATATAGCTCCCGTCTCTTTCGAGGTTTGATCAAGCTTCACCCTCGATCCGCAAAGCTGTTCTTTTCGAGCATTGATGAGAATAAGGACCGGGGGTGGATAAGTTAGTTTGTCCGAGTGAGGACCTAAGACATCATCCCGGCTAATAGGATGCCATTCCCGGAGGAGTGGAATATGGAGCGTAAGTGTCCCTACCTTGAGCACGTTTTATTGCCCTTTCTTCCTTTTCTGACATTGATCTTCCTCTGATTATGCAACTGTCGCTTGGTATCCGGCTTCAGAATCTATCGGGATGGATCAGATAGTTGAATTCCACTTTCCTTTATATCGAGCGTTCTTGGTTTTGATACCCAATTTTTCCTATATTATTTTTTCAAAATGCATATATATCTTCAAAACTATGCATTAGCATCGAATGATATTTTTCCATAATTTCTAAAATTTTAAATTAGTTTATCACAGTATTTTATTTATGTAAACAATTACAAAATTGCATCACAAATGACTTCATAACATTTCTTGATTTAATTATACTATTTATAGTCATATTAAGTTTAAATTATTTCACAAATGGCCAGATTTACACTTTCTGGTTATAATTGCAACAACTTCGCAATTATAGCCCAAGCATACATTATTGCATTATTTTACCAAAAAATGGTCCATTGTATTTTTAAAATATCGACTAATTATATCTATGCATGAAAATTATTTTATAATTTGTTATTTATTTTATAAATTAATTTTTACTCAATTATCTATAAATAGCCCCTTTTGTTTTCAGACTTAACCCAAAAGACGAGCCCAAAACCCCTTTTAAAAGTAGCCCAATCCCTTTAGGCCCAAATACACACCTGCCCGACCCAATACCCCCCATTCAATCCTGACCGTTGATCATTCAGATCAACAATCCATATTCCCCTTTTCTTAATTAAACCTAGACCTAACCCCCCCCAAACCCTCTCATTCACTCCTCTCACCCGCCGTCATCACTCCCCTCTTCTCTCAACTCTCTCAATCCAACCCTAGTTCTAAACGCCGTCACCGGCGTATATCTCAATCCTATGATGTTACCATGTCTTCTCCGGCCGGTCCCGGCCTTCTACGCACCATGGCTCTTTGACTTCTTAGATCCTTGAGACAATCTCAAGGAACCCTACCGGTTCTAGTTTGAAACCTTGCTTGTTAGCCTGGCTCAAGCCATTTTCTCGACTGTGAGTAAGAATTTCCTTTTGTTTTGTTACGAATCTATGGTCTCTTGACCTATTCTCGCATCTCTATTACTTTTCTGAAAACCCTAGTCTATTACCTTCGATCCTTCTCAAATCTGTATAGATCTGAGATGAATCAAGCACTATTACCTATTCTTCTATGAGAATTTCCGATTTTAACTGATTATTCCGACTTATCCCCAAAACAAGGGTTCATCCCAAGTTACTTTTCAAAGGTTTTTCTGACTCATAAGAGTTTGATTAATTATTTTTCGTCTTCGTGACTGATTTGTGCAAAAAAAAACACTTAAACCTCAGTTGATTTTGTGTAATACTCTGATTTTCCTAACCTTTGCTTCGATTTTGAGTCCTTTTGTGTTACCAATCGTATTAATTTACTCTATATTTTTGACTTACACATTTTTTCTTTGTCAAATCCATTATTCTGGGGTTTTTGACCTAATTAATCTCTATTAGGGTTCGAATCTATTTCTCCGGCTAATTTCTATATTTTTGTGAGGTTTTACTTAGCCTAATTTCTGTTTATGGAAGTTGAGTAATTCTTTCCAGAAATCAGTGTTATTTTGAAAGTTTTGGCTGATTGATTTA
Source organism: Nicotiana attenuata (assembly GCF_001879085.1). Lineage (NCBI taxonomy): Eukaryota > Viridiplantae > Streptophyta > Magnoliopsida > Solanales > Solanaceae > Nicotiana > Nicotiana attenuata. The sequence goes on from NW_017670633.1 coordinate 3,546, forward strand.
CTCTGTTAGAGATCCGTATGCATAAATCTTGTGTGTTTCCTTGTTTATGACCTTAATTGGTCATCCCTGCTTGATTTGATTGCCCGTATAATTGTGGATTCTTACTGATTCCTTTGCATGGTATGATTGGGATTCTTTCCTTAGTTAGACCCCTATTATTACCCTTTTGATCAATTACCCCTAATTAAGGGGTCTATTCTAAACTCCTTTATGTGATTGGATTCTGTGACCCTATGATTTCCTTAATTGACTGAAATGCTGATTCCTTTACCTTATTTTGTTCTACTCTTAAACTGCTATATATACACTCTTGTTTTACCTCTCATCACACGAACACTTAGTTCAGAATACACACACACACACTCAAACTCTCTCTTCTTTCTCTGCTACTTGTGCAAACTATTGTTCTAGACAGCTGAAAGCCAAGGCTAGACAATGTCATTATACTTGCTTTACATTCTACACTTTGCCACTTTAAACTGGTATGTCCCCAGTTTAATTCTGAAACTCAAACTTTGTGTGTTCCATGTCTATAAATCTATTCCTACACTAGTTCGATTGGCTATGTGTTCAATTTGTCTTCCTGTTTACTGCTTTATTCAGCATGTCTCAATTCTATCTTCTCTTGTTCAAACGTGTAATCAGCATGTCTATGTTTATTAGTCTCTGTTTACTCCTTTCAATTGGTGTGATTATGTTAGTAACTTAGTCTCCTAATGAACTTGATTGACCCTAATTGTATGGCTAATCCTGTCCAATGCACCGTTGTCTTCAACATGACTATTCCTATACTCTACCTCTATGTCTTAATTGCCTATTATCATGACTAACCTGTTAGGTCTCTGAATCTGTAGACTCCTAATTATTCTGTGCATTTGTCGTCCATACGCTTCCCCCTTGTACCCTGATCATGTGTCCCTGATGTGAGCTCTATATGTTCCCAGCCCCTAACCCTTGTTTGTAAAGCTGCCTGTTAAATGGTTGTGATTCTGGGCATTCCAAGTCTGTGTGATTGTATGTTGAATATTTGTTCTTCTCAGAATTGATTTCAAAAACGGTTTTCCACTCTTTAGTTTCTCAAAACTGTTTCTATTCCTGAAAATCTTTTCACTCCTGAAAGTGATCTCTACACTGTTATCATTAAGTGTTTTCTAAACTATGTCAAGCACTCTCTCTTTACTCTTAGACTTTTAAGTTCTGCCTCTCCTGTGTGTGTACTGCCTAGGAATCCATGAGATTTCTCTAAACTCTGGCACACTGGGGCTGGCCCTTCCACACTGCACATAACTAGTTCTCTATTTTAAGAAAGGGCCTTTGTGTGAGCACTGCCCGGGATCCCTGAGGTCCTTAGGGAACTTTGACACACCAGGACACACCATTGGCTATGAGACTCTTGGCATTTGAGACTGTTCTGAAGGCTTGGTATCCCGAGGTTTACTTTGGGCCTAATTCAGGCTCCCTATAGTATAGTTTATATTTATTTATGTAATTCATTCACTATTGGTCTGAAATAATGTTCTTTGTAAACAGATGTTGGAGAAATTAGTAAAAGGGAATGGGATTCTTATATGATTTTTGTGAGGGAAATCAGGTAGAAATCATGCCCTTAGGATCACTATGCTTACTTGCATTAGAAATCATGCCTTAGGTTTATTATGTTTACTTGATTTAGAAACCATGCTTTTAGGATTGTTTGGCATACTAGAAAAACATCTTATAGGCTCATCACCTCATTTGTTACGAAATTATGCTTCTACATGATCATGATCACCTAGAAATTCTGTTATTAGATCACTACTATAATCCTGCTTAACAAAACGTCTATTCATCATGTGCATTAGAGATCCTTCCCTAGGACTGTTATTGCATTCGCTTTAAAACCATGTCTACATCGCATAAATCAGTAACTATCATGTTTAAGAAAGCAATCTCAACACCTTGATATCATGTTCTAGGATTTAATGTATGTAAACCAACTTTGTAATGTTCAACACCTAGACCAGCATGCCTATAGGACTCAATAAGTTCCAAAACTATTTGTTTTAAATTGATCCGGTTTGCATTTAGACAGTATATTTATAGGGTATCTCCGCCTAGGCAAGCTTGCAGGTAATTAAAATCTTATAAAAACTGGAAACTATGCCGTGCTTATTTGTGAACTGCCTATATTCAACAGATCCTAAAATCAGGCAAAATGATTAGGTCTTTAACACTTTTGCCTTAACTCAGCATTGCATATTCTCTTCTTGTCATGTTCACCTAGACATCTTATCATTAGGATTGCTTTCAAATGTCTAAAACAGTGCTGTCTGAGACGTGCATTTGCTTGTTCTTTTTGTGGAGGTAAAATGTGAGCCCCCTTAATTGTTTTACTTGACACTCCTAATTGTTTTGGTTGTCGCCTAGATTTTTCTCCTTTAAGTACCTTAGGATAGTCTAGAACTGCCTAAATTAGAGGTCCTAAATACTTCCAGGGCCACAATAAAGGGACGGGTAATGGACGCATAGGATACATCTCAAGGTTGCAAGAACGCTTTAGGCTATGACCAAGGGGAGGGTAATTGGGCAGTAAAGGATATGATGACCTGTGCGCTAATGCCACGTGTAACCCCTCTATTTGAGGAAGGCTTACAGGGTATTGTACAGATGTGATCCTATAGGCTGACAAACCTAGGACCTCCCTCATCTTATTTACAGACGTGTGCTTGGACTGCTTATTTGTTAAAATTCCTTTATCGTACATATGTGCTTAGACTGCTTATCTGTCAAATTTTCACTATCTTATATGTGTGCTTAGACTATCTACTTGTTAAATAACTAATTCACATAAATCAAGTTCGGCCGGGACCCACCGTTGTGGACCGCGAGGGGTGCCTAACACCTTCCCCTCAAGGTATTTCGAGCCCTTACCCAATCTCGGGTAATGCAAACTAGTTATATGAGTTAATTGCTCTAGGTGCCCTAACGCACCTTAATCCGTTAGGTGGCGACTCTTCAAATACCCAATTCCCAAAAGGAAATGAGTCGTTCCCAGTGAATGTCGAAATCCGGACTCCGCGAGGAAAAGGGGGGCGCAACAGCATGGCGACTCTGCTGGGGAAATTTTAGGCTCTTACCATAACGAACTTGTTTTTGTGAATTAATCCCAAGCATACTTTATCCTGTACACCCTCCCCCTTATTTGGATGTAATTGCTTATTTCCAAGCAATTATGATTTCTTTTATTGCCTGAAACTGACTTGTTTCCTTGTTTTCCTTTTGTAACTGTCTTTCAATTATTTAAATACCACATTTATCATTTTTTTAACGTGCAAATACTTGACAACATGCTATTTATTGTTGCATAAATCATGCTCAACATCATATTCCACTCGTGCGTAATCAATCCTATAGCAACGCTTGATGAGTGTTTGCGCTCTTCCTATATATCACCCTTTTAAATTTGGAAAGCCGTATTTGCAGTAAAACTAATCGATCAGCGGTGCATTCGACGATTCCGTGCCTTGCCCCCTCAAGTTGTCCGCTTGAGGGTCCCAGTCTAGACCTCTATATTGTAACCTTACTCTGATCAATTGTGCATGCATCATGGTCAAACCTAGCCGGATTTATATGTTGTCCGCATAATGACCCTTTAAGACAAGCCTCACCCAAAAGTCCATCAGGTTTTCCATAATCCCAACGGACACAACCATGATTGTGTGCATTAATTTGGAGAAGTGCGTGCCAATATGCTAATCATTGTTGTATAAATAGGCGAACCTGGAGGGGGGAAGGGCCTAACCATCTTTGTTTTGCAGAAATAAGGCAAGAAGTCCCCCGGTACGGCACGGTCAGTAGCGTACCTTCACTTTGCTAGATTGGTGGAGGGATCTTCCTTCAAGTGACTAGAATCAAGTGAAACGAGTCCTAGAAAAATTGCCTTCTTTGTTCGACCTTCAGCCAAACAAAATATTGATCGAGGCTGCCACCATGTTTTGGGACAAAGAAAGGGCTGTGTTCCGCTTCGAAAACATAGAAATGACGCCTCTTTTGGAAGAAATTGGGGGATTTGCTGGGCTACCTTGGGATAGCCCTGGTTTATTGGCACCAGAAAACCGCACCACTAGGGGATTTTTGAAGATGATGGGGTTAAAAAAGAATGATGACTTGGAGTGCCTGAAAAACTCTTATGTACCTTTCGATTTCCTCTATGAGTGATACCGTCACAGCAGGTCTTACCGTATCTTCGATGATGAATTCTCCATCACCTCCTTGAGTTGGATTCATCGTAGGGTCTTTGTGTTCATTGTGTGTTTCTTGGGCATGCTAGTGTTCCCGATCCAAGGGGACAGAATCCACACCAGGCTGGCCATGGTGGCCAAAACTTTGATGGACGGGATTGAGGGGCAGACATATACCATTGTCCCTATGATCATCGCAGATATGTACCGGGCCTTGGAACACTGTCGAAAGGGGTTCAGATTCTTCGAGGGTTGCAATTTGCTGCTGCAAGTTTGGTTGCTAGAACATCTCCAAAGGGGTCAATACCATCAAGAGTTTCCACGAAGACCGTGGAATGATCATATAGCCTTCCACCATCCCAAGAAAATGACATATATTCTGGACATGTTTGCTCAACCAAAGGACGCTATAGGATGGGTGCAGTTTTTCGACAATCTAACAGAGGAACAGGTTCAATGGATGTTATTGATACCCAATTTTTCCCCTATATATTTTTATACCCAAAATACCTTCAAAATAGCATGTGTATGCATATATAAGCGTGCCCAAGAGTTTTGGTATTTTCTCCCAAATTTTAAGATATTTAAAATCAATTTATTGTCTATTTTAACACTGCAAAATCCAATAATTATTCCCAAAATTATTGTTTTGGTGAATAATTTATTTCCATCCTCATATTTACACCACAATATAATTAAGGTGATTTTTGCATATTTTCATAAATTTATTTGATAGTTTTTTAAGCTAAATGGCATAAAATTGCAATTATAGGCTACATTACGATTAATAGCGTTTTACAATTATAAAATTATTCCCAGTATTTTTAGATTAATGTTTATATATTATTAATTAGTTCAGTGTTTTTAATTTGTTTTTAAAATCATTTTAACTGTTTTATAAAAATTATAAAGGGAGAAATTGGCTATATAACACATAGCCTATAATCATTTCAGTTTTAGCCCAAATTAAACCCCAATTCCACCCAATTAAACGACCCAATTGTATTTGTTAACCCGACCCCTTAACCCGCTTTCAGACCCGTCCGGATTTCCTTTTAATCCTGGTCGTCGATCATTTTGATCAACGGCCCTGATTTGCCCTTTCCTTTTTTGATCCCCTAACTCCTCTAACCCTAACTCATTTGCACAAAGACGCCGCCTCTAAACTCCCTTCGTCTCCCAAAACCTCTCTAGCCCTCCGAAACCCTAACCCTATTCCACCGATCCCCGTCTCATTTCCACCGAAATCCATGGCAATACTGGCCATGGGTGGCCTGTGCTCGCTCTCCCTCACCACTCCTAACTTCCATGGTATCCTTTAGATCTATCTCAGATCTACAAGATCCATGGCCTCTCCGGCCATTTTCCGGCATGCTCAAAGCAATATGAGTCTCTCCGACTCAGGATTCGACTTTCCTCAAGACCTTCTCATCCTAGGGTCTTCTCTGCCATTTTTAAACCTTCTAAGGTTCTTTACTCGTCTATTTCTTTCAGATCCGTGACGTGTTTGTTCTTTAATAGACGTTTTTAGGGTTTTTCCCCAAATTTCCTTTTCAAAATTGTTCAAATCCGATTTTTTAGGTTTCTGGAAAAAGCTTCTACATGTTTTCTGACTCTTTTGCTCTCTCCTATGTGTGTTTATGCTCTCTTGTTTATTTCTTATTATGTTCAAGATTGTTCTCTTATTTCTTTCCTGATTTTGCACGATTTTTTTCTGTTCTTTGTTCACATGCTAACTTAGGTCATTGCTCCTCACTCTTTGCTATGTATGTTTAAGTTCGTGCTTTGATTTTGTTTCACTTCACTAAGTTTCGATGATATTCCTGCTCAGCATGTTCTTGCCTACCTTTTGTCTTGAAACTCGTAGTTTCTCTTGCTTCTGTTTGTATGCCTGCCTCTCTCAACGACTTTGAATGATTTCGCACCCTGATTCTATTTGAAACCCTAAAATTTAGAGGGTTTTTCTTTGGGTGGATGGCACTAGGGTTTCACTTTGGAACCCTAGGTTTCCAGACTCACTGTGAGTCTGGAACTGACTTCAGAATCCTACTTGCCTGTGATTCTAAAAATTTTCATTGTTAAGCTTTTCTTTTGTTTGAACGGTATGCTTTATATAAGAGGAAAAACTTCCCTTTCAAAAGATTTCACCTAGTATTGATCATGCTAGTGATTCAATATTGATTTCTTTCGATTGAATCTCTTTCACTCTACTGGCTGTTTATTTTGATCCTTTTGTGTAAAAATCCTAGGCTTGTGATGTTTTCCTTAAATACTTGGTCTTGTGTATCTCTTCTGTGATTCTGTACCAACGTTTGAATTATTCTTTCCTTAATTACCAACTATGTACTTGACCCTATTTGTGGACTACATATTTCCTTACCTTAATCAAGGTTTAGTAAACTGATTTTTCCTCCTTATTCCATCTCGATTAGCCGTTTGACCTAGACCCCTTAATTAAAGGAGTCTAGTTGTCTGAATTGATACTAATTGATTGGTTTCTATGTTTGTGCAATCTTTGCCTGCCTTACTTGTTTTCAAAAACTATATAAGGAACTAGTCCTCCCTCTTTCTAGGAGGAGACAATTCTCTCATAATCAGAAACACACGAAAATACACCACTCACACACTGAACTCACTTTTCGAGCATTACTGTTTTTCTAATCCTGCTTTACTTGAAATCTTTTGGAACTGTTATTTGCAATTCGGCTTTTTCAAGGCTACTTTTGCTTACTATTTTCTATGAAACTGGTATGTCCTTTGTTTAAATATTGTGCTTCACCCCCTATGTGCTTACTTTACAGCTTCAGGCTTCTTGTTTACTTTATCGCTTATATGCTGTAATTTGTGCTTCATATCTACTTTCTTTGCTTCTGTTTCTGTTATGAATCCTCTATATCTAGCCTTTCCACACTGCACTATGTTCTTGATTCTGAAATGTTTTGGGGTGTAAGCACTTCCCGGAGTCCCTTTGAGACTCTTGGGAACTTTGACACACTCCAAATATGAGAAAGTCTTTTGGAAATCCGATCCTGGAAGTTGGTTTATCTCATACTGTTGGACTTTGAGTCTGAATTAGGCTGATTAGATGTAGCTGTAACCGCTGATATAATTTTTACTTTCTTTATGATTCATTCGGTCAGTAATAATTTTGTAATAACTATTGGGATGGATAGTGGAAAGGGATGGGGAATGAATGCATGTAAAGGGTAGAAAACATGCCTATAGGGTCTTTTATAGTTCTGCATTTCTGCACTTAGAAAGCCTGCCTATAGGGTCTTTTATAATTCTGCATTTCTGCACTTAGAAAGCCTGCCTATAGGGTCTTTTTATAATTCTGCATTTCTGCACTTAGAAAGCATGCCTATAGGACTTTTATAATTCTGCATTTTTGCTCTTAGAAAACATGCCTATAGGATCTTTTCTAGTTCTGCATTTTTGCACTTAGAAAGCTTGCCTATAGGGTCTTTTTATAATTCTGCATTTCTGCACTTAGAAAGCCTGCCTATAGGACTTTTATAATTCTGCATTTCAGTATCTAGAAAGCATGCCTATAAGTCTTTCTGTATTTCTGCATATATACGCCACTAGGCAAACAACTTTAGGCTTAATAATAATCAATCCATTTAGAGATCATGTCTATAGGATTCTTGCAACTGTTAAAATCGACGACACTTAGAGACCATGCCTATAAGACTAAATTAACTGAATCAGTTTCGTTTTGAAATCTAAAATCAGTCTTAAAATCTGCAGATCCCTTTTCTAGAATCAATAAACTTTTCCTTAAAATCAGTATACTTCTATATTATTAGATATCTTGCCTATAAGTTTCACCTAGGCATGCTAGTAGGTAATTGATTAACTGTATCAGTTTTGATAACTACATCTAGTCAGGGCTAATTCGGGCTCCTCATCTGGAAAATATGTGATAACTCAGCCTGTCCTACACTTCACTTAATCAGAGACCTAATCAGTATCTGTAAGTCATGCTAAATAATTTGCCACTTTGAATGAGGAGGCCTACTTGAGCCTTAACTGCTATGTGCTTCCCTTTTAGATGCTATTTGTTATTGCATGTCGCCTAGCTTTTAATCCTTTTGAAATTCTGAAAAGCCCCAACTCCCTCCCTTTACGATTAGTAGTCTCACTTCCTCCGAGACTGATAGGATTGGGGCGGGCAATATCATGCAATAAGTAACGATACCATTCCGCGCTTTAATACCTTAACGGGGTGGGAAGGGTAGATATGGATATGATGACCGGTGCGCTAATATCACGTGCGACCCCTCTTCTGAGGAGTGATTGCTGGATATTGCATTGATGTGATCCATATTAATCATAAACCTAGGACCTCCCTCGCTCTATTTTCTTTCATCTATCTTTGTGGAATTATGCAAGTCTTTTTGACAAAATTTCTGCCCTCTTTACCTTTCTCGAGTTTCGATTTACTTGCAATATTATATGTGAACCCTTTCTATTTGAGCCCTTAATTGCCTACTTGATTATGTAAAGTCACAATGTGACATGGCCGGGAACCACACTAGTGGATCTTGAGGGGTGCCTAACACCTTCCCCTCGAGATAATTTCTAGCCCTTACCCAAACTCTGGTTCTTCAACTCAAACCCTATTCTTAGTGTCCTAATGCACTTAATCATTAGGTGGCGACTCTTTAAACTCCAAAAACCCAATTCCCAAAAAGGAATGAGTTGTCCTCCCAAATGTCACAAGGCCGATTTCGCCTTAGAAAAAGGGGGCGTCGACAGCATGGCGACTCTGCTAGGGAAATTCTTTAGGCTTTTACCATTTCATGTTATTTGTGACTTTACAGTTATTTATTGCCTTTATTTAATGTCTTTATCCCTTTTCTACTACGAAACTAACTTGGCTCTTTATTTTCTTTTCTTTAAATGCATTTACCGCTTTCCTTCAATATTGTTGTAATTATGAGTAATTATTGTAATCGTTACTTTATGAACGTGCAAATACGTGACAACTTGTTTCAATCTTGTAATTGCATCTTCAACATCATATTCCACTCGTGCCAAACAAATACCATAGCAACACTTATAATGAGTGGTTGCGTCCTTCCGATATTATCACCCCCTATATTTGGCAAAGGCGTATTTGCGGTAAAACCAGTCGATCAGCGGTGCAGTCGACGGTTCCGTGCCTTTCCCTCTTGAGTTGTCCGCTCAAGGGTACCGGTCTAATACCCAATAATCTTATTCTGTTTAACTGTGCATGCATCACTGTCAAACCTAGCCGAGTCAGTTATGTTGTCCACATAATGACTCTTTAAGATAGCCTTGTCCAAAGTCCACTGGGTTTCCTGGGAACCCAAACGGACACTACCACGTCTGTGCATTTATTTGGGGAACTAAATGCTGTTTATGCTAATTATTGATTTAAATAGTCGAGTCCGGCGGGGTAAGGGTCTAACACTTTGTTTTGCAGAAAATGAGGCACGAAGTCCCCAGATTCGGCATGGTGACCAACATTCACCCAAGGTTGCTAAGCTGGTAGGAAGACCTTCACTCCAGTGATCAGACTCTCGTCCACAAATATTTGGGAAATTTGCCTTCTCTTTTGGAAATCCAACCCGACAACAAAATCATAGAGGCTGGAACTTTATTCTAGGATAGGGACAGATCTGTGTTTCGCTTCGGGGACCTTGAAATGACACCTTTGCTCGAGGAAATAGGAGGGTTAGCTGGTATTCCTTGGGAGACTCCGGGTTTGCTTATGCTAGAAAATCGCAAGGGCAGGGGTTTCTTCAAGATGATGGGACTTAAGAAAAACCCAGACGTGGCCTGTTTGAAGGACTCTTACATTCCTTTCGACTATCTGTACGAGAGGTATGGCCATAGCAAGTCCTACGACACTTACCAGATGAATTTTCCCTCACCTCATTGGGGCATATCCACATAAGAGTCTTCGTCTTTATGTTCTGCTTTTTGGGGATGATAGTATTTCCTATAAAGAAGGCTAGGATCCATACCAGACTAGCCATGGCCACCAAGACTTTGATGGAAGGAATCGGCGGGCAGCTTTTCGGCATAGTACCAATGATTGTCGCGGAGATATACCGAGCCTTGGAAAACTGTCAACAAGGGGCCAATCACTTTGAGGGTTGTAACTTACTACTCGAACTTTGGCTCATGGAGCACCTCCAAAAGGGTGAATATCGGCAAGAGATATTACGCAGAATCTGGGATGATCATATCGCCTTCCATCAGCCAAGGCGAATGAACTATATGCCTAGCATGTTTGCTCAACCAAAAGATGCTAAAGGGTGGGTAGACTTGTTTGGAAATCTGAAGGAAGACAAAGTGCAGTGGATGTTCGAATGGTTCCCTACTGAAGAGTTCATCGTCCGATCTCGGGACGCACCATTTCTTATACTCATTGGTCTGAGAGGAACTTATCCCTATGTCCCTCTCCGAGTCATGAGACAGGTAGGAAGAAAGCAGGTCATACCAAAGGTCGACAGGATGAGTCACTTCAGGGCCGACTTCCAAGACGACGATGGCCCATACAAGTGTCAAGCTCAACACATGTGGCACTGCAAAATCATCCTGGGAAGGGATTCCATAGAACCAGACAGATACCATACTGGCTATACCCCATTCTATCCAAGTTGGTTGGAAGACGATCATAGTGGGTTAGGACAACCCGGGTTTGTTCGAGGTCACAGGGTCATCGACGAAAAGTTTGAGGTGCAAGTTAAGTACAACCTATTGCGCAAGAGGATTCGGGAATACGAGAGTGAGCACCGGGAAATTCAAGAAGCCCATCAAAAGCTGATTGAAGAATGGAAAGATATGGCGGTCAGCGCCAACAAGCAACTAAGGTATCTGGAGCTGGGTTTAGTAGAGTTGGAAAAGAAGTTCATCCAGAGGATTGAAAACTGCCAGAATGGTGAAGGAAACGAAGGAGGACACTTGGCTAGAGCCTATTTGCTGCTGGGACTGCGTGAGCTGGTGAAGCTGTTCGATGGAGCTAAAGATGCCGAGTCTGGGGAAGGTCCTTTTGGGACCAAATAGTTAGGATCTTTCCTTTCTGCTTTAAATGTAATAAGGCCAATGGCCATTAGTGACATTTTATTTCCTGCAATTTTTAGTGTCATTTTGGGATTTGTCCTATTTTTATCAATAAAATGAGGCATTTAGCATTATAAGTTCTCCAAATTTACTTATCGCTAGGCCTACCTCGGGCACAACGAGGCACCCAAATTAGGACATGATTTATATTCTTGCACTATGTGTTTAAATATTGCAATGTTTTCTCCTCATGATCCTCACTAACTTGTTACCTTTTTTGTTTTTACTTTTTGTTTTATTCCCCTTCCCCAATGGTTAGTTCGTGCATTCTGGCATCGTCATCTTACTCCACAAGATCCAAGGGCCCTCCACCTCCTCCTCCTCCGAGTCCTATCATAAACAAGAACAAGGGGAAAATGGAAGATTTGAGCAACAGAAAGGAGAACTCAGTTGAAAGGGTAGAGGTTCCTCAGGGTATTCAGGTTTCCAAGGAAAGTGCCTCTCAGCTCGAGCAGAAGTTATTGAAATTTCAGGAAGAACTGGACCAAGTTCGGAATTTGGCAAGTTTGTCATTTTTTCTCACTACCCCGGATGTCAACTTTCCCAATGCCCAAAATCCTACACTTCCACAAAATATCCCGAAACCACAAAACCAACCCGCTCCCCATCACCACTGCAACACATGCCACACTTCGAACAACACCCCACTACTCATTCTTGAACCACTAAACTCCACAAATGATCACTCCCCACAACACCCCCATCTATGTGGAAACCATATACACTATACTCAACCTATTTCAAGCACACCAGAGTTTGATGACAAAGACTCTCTTATCAGGAACCTGGCCGCAGAACTCAAGAAGCTGACTAGCCGAGTCCAGGGTGTTGAAGGAAACAAAGGTATCGAGGGACTAAATTACGAGGACCTTTGTATTCAGCCAGATGTCGAACTACCCGAGGGGTACAAACCTCCCAAGTTCGTGATGTTTGATGGCATAGGGATCCCAGGGTCCATTTGAGGACATACTGCGATAAGCTGGTCGGAGTCGGAAGAGATGAAAAGATTCGCATGAAGCTCTTTATGAGAAGTCTGAAAGGAGATGCTCTATCTTGGTACATTAGCCAAGACCCCAAGAAGTGGACAAGCTGGGTAGGTATGGCATCCGATTTCATGGACAAGTTCAGATTCAATACGGAGAATGCGCCAGATGTATTCTACATCCAGAATTTGAAGAAGAAACCTACAGAGACATTCTGCGAGTATGCTACTCGTTGGAGATCAGAGGCTGCTAAGGTCAGGCCGGCCTTAGAAGAAGAATAGATGAACATGTTTTTCGTCCGAGCTTAGGACCCATAATATTATGAGAGGTTGATGCTGATTAAGGGTCGGAAATTTTCCGACATCATCAAGCTAGGGGAGAGAATCGAGGAAGGTATTAAAACTGGTATGGTCACCAACCTTGAAGCATTACAGGCTACCAGCAAGGCTCTACATTCTGGTGGCTCGTCCAAGAAAAGGGATGTGGGTGCCGTGATGGTTGCACAGAGGAAAAAATCCCCAATCAAATACCAAGCCTATCCATTACCTCCACTCACATATCAGCCTACCCCAAATTACCAAGCACCCTCGCCCGCTTACCAAGCTCCACCACCTACTTACCAATCATCTCAACCTCCCGCATATCAGCCTACTTCACCCAAATACTCCCAACCTGCACACGTCTATAAAGCCTACAATACCCAAGAAGCTCACTATCAATCACCTCGCCAAAATCTCCCTAGACCCCGACCAAACTTCGACCGCAGACCTCCCAAACAATACACCGCCATTGCCGAACCGATCGACCAGCTGTATGAAAGGCTTAAATCTGCTGCTTACGTCACCCCTATCCCTGCCATAACTCCAGAAAACCCTTCCCAATGGATCAACCCAAACAAAACTTGTGCATACCATTCCGGCATGAAGGGGCATACCATTGATGAGTGCCGCTCCCTGAAAGACAAGATTCCTTGGGATTACAACGGCGAAGTGAGAAGGAAAGGGAAAACCAAATCTGGAGAAGCAATTGCAGCACAGGGTATGACCAGTAAACAAGCCTCTGGACGACCAACCGTCATTGAAACTGGGCCTGATGACCTCTGGAGGAAGATACAAGCAAAGGAGTACTCAGTCATCGATCAGTTGAACAAGACGCCAGCCCAGATTTCCATCTTAGCTCTGCTACAAAGTTCTGACGCACATAAGAACACCTTATTGAAAGTGTTGAGCGAGGCATATGTGCCCAACAACATAACTAAATGTGAAGTGGCAAACATGGTAAGGCAGGTATTGGAGAGTCACAAAATCACTTTCCACAAAGATGAGCTGCCACCAGAAGGGCTAAGCCACAACAAAGCGTTGCACATCGCTGTGCAATGTCAAGATTATTTCATCACCGGGATTCTGATTGACGGAGGGTCCAGCCTCAATATTTGTCCATTGGTGACTCTCATAACATTGGGAAAGAGCCTGCATGAGATCAAGGATGAAGCCATCAACGTCAAAGCTTTTGATGGTTCCCAAAGGTCCACTATTGGGGAAATCAGTTTGTGTCTGCAAATGGGACCGACGTGGTTCGACGTTGATTTTTAGGTGATAGACATCCCAGCATCTTACAACTTGCTATTGGGACGACCTTGGATTCACGCCGTTGGAGATGTAGCATCAACCCTGCACCAGGCGGTGAAGTTCGAGTGGAATCACCAAGAGGTGATTATTCATGGCGACGGTAGTAATCCCATATACAGTCGCCAGACCATCCCAGTGATCGGAGGAAGAAGGAAGATAGGCGGTGAAACCTACCATCATATTGAGCGAGTCAACGCCGTAGACAAGGATAAATGGTGGGATAACAAGATTGAAAGCATATTGAATTTGTGTGTATACGAACCTGGCAAGGGGCTCAGCAAAAACCTCCAGGGAATCTCCAAACCCATCAAGCTGAAGAAACATGGTACCACTTTTGGTTTGGGATATGAGTACACCTGGAAAGAGTTTAGTGAATGGTCGCCACCATGGCGCGGTCCTTACTACCCATTGGAGTATTCGATACCTCGTCTGGAGCAGACTTTCCAGCCAGCAGACATCATATATGGGTCAGAAGAAGAGGAAGCGTTGGCGGCAACGAAGAATCTATTCTTTGAAGACGACAATATGGACTGTTATGTCATTTTCGAGGAGGATGGGGAGGAAGGCCCTTCCATACAAACTGTGAGCCGAGGAGCGCGCCTCAATAATTGGTCCATCAGAACCACCAGGGCCCGGAAATCTCCGGGGTAGCAAGGCTGAACAAAGCACCATACATTATCTTTTACTTTTTCGCTAGTTGATTTTCTTTCCGTATTTTCTTTAAATTTCGAAAAGAGCTCCAATGTTCAAAACAACTATGAAATTTATCAAATCATTTCAATTTCTTATTAGTCTCGCTCTTATTATTTTTCTATCGTTTACTTTATTTACACAGCATTACTATTACTTATCTTGATGAACCGACGATAGTGACTTGCGACGAGACAACACAACAAACGGATATAGACTCAGAAGAGGATGATATACCAGAAGAGGTTGTTAAAGAGGTTGAGGACTTTGAGAATAGGCCTAAGTCTAACTTGGACGAAACTGAGGTTATCAACTTGGGAGATACAGAGAATGTCAAGGAAACGCGCATCAGTGTTCACCTGTCACCGTCAGAAAAGGAAGAGTACTCAAAAATTTCTAAGGGAATATGGGGACATATTCACCTGGTCGTATGATGATATGACTGGTCTCAGTACATCTATTGTAGCTCAGAAACTGCCAATAGATCCGACATGTTTGCCGGTAAAGCAGAAGCTCAGGAAGTTCAAACCTGACATGAGTTTGAAAATCAAGGAAGAAGTTACCAAACAAGTCAAAGCCAAGGTCCTTAGGGTATGAAGTATCCAACATGGTTAGCCAACATTGTGCCAGTGCCGAAGAAGGACGGGAAGGTCAGAGTCTGTGTCGACTACCGGGACCTCAATTGAGCCAGTCCAAAAGATGACTTCCCCTGCCGAACATACACATTCTGATTGACAACTGCGCCAAGCACGAGCTGCAGTCAATTGTTGATTGTTTTGCCGGGTATCATCAGATATGGATGGACGAAGAAGACGCGGAGAAAAGGACTTTCATTACTCCGTGGGGGATGTATTGTTACAAGATGATGCCGTTTGGATTAAAGAATGCTGGGGCCACCTACATGAGGGCCATGACTACTATTTTCCATGACATGATACACAAAGAGATCGAGGAGTATGTAGACGATGTCATCATCAAATCCAAGAAATCCACTGACCACATGGAAGATCTGAGGAAGTTCTTCAACAGATTGAGAAGGTACAATCTGAAACTGAATCCCGCCAAATGTGCATTTGGGGTTCCGGCCAGAAAACTACTTGGGTTCATCGTAAGATGACAAGGAATAGAACTGGATCCGTCAAGTATAAGGCCATTCAAGAATTGCCACCGCCAAATAACAACAAAGAGGTTATGAGTTTCTTGGGGAGACTCAACTACATCAGCCGCTTCATAGCTCAGTCCACTATCATTTGTGAGCCAATCTTTAAGATGTTGAAGAAGGACGCCGCCACCAAATGGACTGATGATTGTCAGAAAGCCTTCGACAGAATCAAGGAATACCTGTCAATACCGCCAGTTCTAGTTCCGCCCGAACCGGGTAGACCGCTATTTCTCTACCTTGCAGTATTGGATTGGGCATTCGGTTGTATTTTGGGACAACATGACGAAACGGGGAGAAAAGAGCAAGCCATCTACTATCTCAGCAAGAAGTTCACCCCGACGAGGCCCGATATTCTCTATTAGAGCGCACCTGTTGTGCTCTGACTTGGGTAGCTCAAAAGTTGAGGCATTATTTCTGTGCCTATACCACTAAACTCATATCGAGAATGGATCCGCTGAAGTATATCTTCCAGAAGCCCATGGCCACGGGCAAGCTAGCCAAGTGGGAAATCCTGCTGAGTGAATTCGACATTGTTTACGTGACTCAGAAGGTAATTAAAGGACAAGCACTGGCAGATCATCTTGCCGAAAATCCCGTGGACGGAGAATACGAGCCTCAAAAGACGTATTTTCCTGACGAAGAGGTATCTTTCATAGGAGAAGATATCGCAGAATCCTATGATGGCTGGAGAATGTTTTTCGACGGAGCAGCAAACTTCAAAGGAGTTGGCGTAGGAGCAGTTCTAGTATCAGAAACAGATCAGCATTATCCGGTGTCTGCCAAGCTCCGGTTCCCGTGCACCAACAACATGGCCGAATACGAAGCCTGCATCTCAGGGCTTAAGCTGGCCATTGATATGAACATTCAGGAGTTACTAGTGATCGGGGATTCAAATTTGCTCATACATCAGGTCCAAGAAGAATGGGCAACCAAGAACTCCAAGATACTCCCTTATCAGCATCATGTACAGGAGTTGAGGAAGAGGTTTGCAAAGACAGAATTCCAGCATGTTCCCAGAGTCCAGAATGAGTTTGCTGACGCATTGGCTACCCTATCATCTATGTTCAGCATCCAGATAAGAATTTCATTTATCCTATCCCGGTAAAAATTCATGATCAGCCAGCTTACTGTGCTCATGTCGAGGAAGAAGCAGATGGAAAACCCTGGTTTCACGATATCAAGGAATATTTGGCAACAGGAGAATATCCAGAACTTGCAAACGCTACTCAGAAGCGCACACTGCGAAGGTTATCCAATCACTTCTTTCACAGCAGAGGAATCCTGTATAGGAGAACTCCCGATTTGGGATTACTAAGGTGTGTCGAAGCAAAGGAAGCATCCAGGTTGTTAGAAGAGGTTCATGTAGGGACCTGTGGTCCACATTTGAATGGTTTTGTCTTAGCAAGGAAGATACTCCGGGCAGGATATTTTTGGATGACTATGGAAACGGACTGCATCCAGTATGTCCGAAAATGCCATCACTGTCAGATACATGCAGACATGATAAAAGTGCCTCCAAACGAGCTGACTAAAACAAGCTCGCCATGGCCGTTCGCCGCTTGGGGACTGGATGTTATCGGACCTATCGAGCCTGCCGCATCAAACGGGCACATGTTCATTCTAGTGGCAATTGATTATTTCACCAAATGGGTTGAAGCAACATCATATAAGGCAGTGACCAAGAAAGTTGTGGCAGACTTTGTCCGCGACCGCATCGTTTGCCGGTTCGGCATCCCAGAGTCAATCATTACTGATAATGGTTCCAATCTCAACAGTGACCTGATGAAAGCAATGTGGGAAACATTCAAGATTAAACACAAGAATTCTACAGCATACATACCTCAGATGAATGGAGCTGCAGAAGCAGCCAATAAGAACATTAAGAAGATACTAAGGAAAATGATAGAGAAACACAAGCAGTGGCACGAAAAGCTATCGTTTGCTCTATTGGGGTACCGTTCCACAGTTGGCACATCAACCGGAGCAACTCCATATATGTTGGTTTATGGTATAGAGGCAGTCATTCCCACCGAGGTGGAGATTCCCTCCTTGAGGATCATACAGGAAGCAGAACTTGATGACGCATAATGGGTAAAAAGCCGCTACGAGCAACTAGCTCTAATAGATGGGAAGAGAATGAATGCAGTTTGCCATGGTCAATTGTATCAGAACAGGATGTCCAGAGCCTTCAACAAAAGATTCAAGCCAAGATAATTCACGCCAGGGCAGCTAGTGTTGAAGAAAATTTTCCCGCATCAGGATGAAGCCAAGGGGAAGTTCTCTCCTAATTGGCAGGGCCCGTACAGGGTTCACTGGGTTCTAACAGGAGGAGCCCTCATACTTGAAGAAATGGACGGAGAAGTCTGGCCAAAGCCAATTAATTTAGATGCAGTCAAGCGTTACTATGTGTAATCTTTATGCTTTCCTATATGATGAAATTTGAACTACGCCTGAACTGATTCCCATTTAAGAGGGGATATGTAGGCAGCCCTATGGGTTCGGTCACAATTCAATAAAATTTTCATTTCCCCCGCCATTGGAAATTGGGGCAGAATTTTGAGGAGGTCCCTCAAAATTCCGAAGTTGATTTTCAGCCAGTCATCACACGCAGCCGTCAGAAGCACCAGCCCAGTAAACTGGGGCAGAATTTTGAGGAGGACCCTCAAAATTCCGGAGCGAGAAACGTTGCAATGTCTTGAACCGCGTCGTAGTCGTCGGTTCATCTTAAGAGAACTATTATCAGCTATGTATTTATATAACGTTTTTACTAAATCATGCATGACTACATCAAAATCGCTTTGTTTAGCGACGCTGCCCCAATGAAAACAACGCCGAGCAGCACAAGCAAAGTCCACGGGAAGACGGACTAACCTTCCCCCTTTACAAAACTCATAATTTTCTTTGGATGCAGGCACCCAAGACATAAAATAATTAGATACGATTGCACACTCATACTTTTTCAGGAATACAACTCTCAGAGTCATCATCTATTTACACGACATCCCCAGCAGCCACAATATTGCAATCAGCTATCAGCTAAGAGATCTCATTACTATTCGCCTTTTGTATTTCTCTGCATTGCATAAGGCTACCATTCCGCCTTCCGAGACTAAGCACTGTCTCCATCTGCATTTTTCTCTGCATTGCATAAGGCTACCTTTCTGCCTTCCGAGACTAAGCACTGTCTCCATCTGCATTTTCTCTGCATTGCATAAGGCTACCATTCTGCCTTTCGAGGTTAAGCTCTACCTCCATCTGCATGGCTGAAAGATCGCCAACTTTATTTAAATCCTGCACGGCTGAAATATCTCCACTTTATCTCTCTTGCATGGCTGAAATACCGCCACCTTTTATTTACGTCTTGCATTGGCTGAAATATCGCCAAACTTTATTTAAATTCCGCATCGGCTAAAATATCGCCAACTTTATTTCCATCTGCATGGCTAAAAGATCGCCAACTTTACTTAAATCCTGCATAGCTGAAATATCGCCACTTTATCTCTCTTGCATGGCTAAAATACCGCCACCTTTTATTTACGGCTTGCATTGGCTGAAATATCGCCAAACTTTATTTAAATTCCGCATCGGCTGAAATATCGCCAACTTTATTTAAATCCTGCATCGGCTGAAACATCGCCAACTTTATTTAAATCTTGCATGGCTGAAATATCGCGCACTTTATCTCTCTTGCATGGCTGAAATACCGCCACCTTTTATTTACGTCTTGCATTGGCTGAAATATCGCCAAACTTTGTTTAAATTCTGCATCGGCTGAAATATCGCCAACTTTATTTAAATCCTGCATCGGCTGAAACTTCGCCAACCTTATTTAAATACTGCATTAATGAAATATCGCCACTTTATCTCTCTTGCATGGCTGAAATATCGCCACCTTTTGTTTACATCTTGCATCGGTTGAAAGATCGCCACCTTTCGCATTTCACGTGCTGAAAGATCACCAAATTGTCCAAAGGCGTCATTGTTCGGAGGCACCATTTGCATAGCCCGAGAACGCCATGCCATGGCCTGAGGACCCCATTTTATCTTTTGCATATCATTATTCAAAGGCATCATAGTTCGGAGGCATCATTCTCATAGCCCGAGAACATCATCGCATGGCCTGCGAATCCTTTATCGTACGCTTCATGGCCAGGATGTCATGGTCCAAGGATGTCATCCTAATCGTCCAAAGACAGCATTCATGGTCCAATGTGAACTTGCATCATGTTTAAATTTATGCACAATATATGTTAATTTGCAGGTACACCGGCTAGCAACGGCCGTCACAGCAGGAGCGATCCCGCTCCGATTCACGCAGCCTACTAGACTCTGACCATCTTTCCCAACCTGAACAGCGCGTCCGTCTTTCGAAAATCTCCATCGGCATATTCCGTCAATGGACCCTGAACTACATATGGCTTGATTCCTGTAAGACCAGGGATATGTAGGCATCTCAGGAACCAGAGCTCGGTCAAAATTCTTTGCAAATCATTTCTTTCGGTCAAAATTGGCCATCATATCTTTACCCGACAACTCCTTCATCCTTCTCGAGTAAAGAGGGGCAGCTGTTGATACCTAATTTTTCCCCTATGTATTTTTATACCCAAAATACCTTCAAAATAGCACGTGCATGCATATATAAGCGTGCCCAAGAGTTTTGGTATTTTTCCCCAAATTTTAAGATTTTTAAAATCAATTTATTGTCTATTTTAACAATGCAAAATCCAATAATTATTCCCAAAATTATCGGTTTGGTGAATAATTTATTTCCATCCTCATATTTACACCAAAAATATAATTAAGGTGATTTTTGCATATTTTTATAAATTTATTTGATAGTATTTTAAGCTAAATGGCATAAAATTGTAATTATAGCTTACATCACGATTAATAGCGTTTTACAATTATAAAATTTTTCCCAGTATTTTTAGATTAACGTTTATATATTATTAATTAGTTCAGTGCTTTTAGTTTGTTTTTAAAATCATTTTAACTGTTTCATAAAAATTAAAAAGTGAGAAATTGGCGATTTAACACATAGCCCATTATCATTTCAATTTTAGCCCAAAATTAAACCCCAATTCCACCCAATTAAATGACACAATGGTATTTGTTAACCCGACCCCTTAACTCGCTTTCAGACCCGTCCGGATTTCCTTTTAATCCTGGTCGTTGATCATTTTGATCAACGGCGCTGATTTTCCCTTTCCTTTTTTAATCCCCTAACTCCTCTAACCCTTACTCATTTGCTCAAAGACGCCACTTCTAAACTCCCTTCGTCTCCCAAAACCTCTCTAGCCCTCCCAAACCCTAACCCTATTCCACCGATCCCCATCTCATTCCCACCAGAATCCATGGCAATACTGGCCATGGGTGGCCTGTGTTCGCTCTCCCTCACCACTAACTTAAGCTATTCGAAGATTGGAGGCCTGACTTCCATGGTCTCCTTTAGATCTGTCTCAGATCTACAAGATCCATGGCCTCTCCGGCGATTTTCTGGCATGCTCAAAGCAATATGAGTCTCTCCGACTCAGGATCCGACTTTCCTCAAGACCTTCTCATCCTAGGGTCTTCTCTGCCATTTTTAAACCTTCTAAGGTTCTTTACTCGTCTATTTCTTTCAGATCTGTGACGTGTTTGGTCTTTAATAGACGTTTTTAGGGTTTTTCCCCAAATTTCCTTTTCAAAATTGTTCAAATCTGATTTTTTAGGTTTCTGGAAAAAGCTTCTACATGTTTTCTGACTCTTTTGCTCTCTCCTATGTGTGTTTATGCTCTCTTGTTTATTTCTTATTATGTTCAAGATTGTTCGCTTATTTCTTTCCTGATTTTGCAAGATTCATTTCTGTTCTTTGTCCACATGCTAACTTAGTTCATTGCTCCTCACTCTTTGCTATGTATGTTTAAGTTCGTGCTTTGATTTTGTTTCACTTCACTAAGTTTCGTTGATATTCCTACTCAGCATGTTCTTGCCTACCTTTTGTCTTGAAACTCGTAGTTTCTCTTGCTTCTGTTTGTATGTCATCCTCTCTCAACGACTTTGAATGATTTCTCACCCTTATTCTATTTGAAACCCTAAAATTTAGGGGTTTTTCTTTGGGTGGATGGCACTAGGTTTCACTTTGGAGCCCTAGGTTTCCAGACTCACTCCGAGCCTGGAACTGAATTCGGAATCCTACTTGCTTGTGATTCTAAAATTTTTCATTGTTAAGCTTTTCTTTTGTTTGAACGGTATGCTTTATATATGAGGAAAAACTTCCCTTTCAAAAGATTTCACCTAGGATTGATCATGCTAGTGATTCAGCATTGATTTCTTTGGATTGAATCTCTTTCACTCTACTGGCTGTTTATTTTGATCCTTTTGTGTAAAAATCCTAGGCTTGTGATGTTTTCCTTAAATACTTGGTCTTGTGTATCTCTTCTGTGATTCTGTACCAACATTTGAATTATTCTTTCCTTAATTACCAACTATGTACTTGACCCTATTTGTGCACTACATGGTTTCCTTACCTTAATCAAGCCTTAGTATATTGATTTTTCCTCCTTATTCCATCTCGATTAGCCGTTTGACCTAGACCCCTTAATTAAAGGAGTCTAGTTGTCTTAATTGATACTAATTGATTGGTTTCTATGTTTGTGCACTCTTTGCCTGCCTTACTTGTTTTCAAAAACTATATAAGGACCTAGTCCTCCCTCTTTCTAGGAGGAGTCAATTCTCTCATAATCAGAAACACACGAAAATACACCACTCACACACTGAACTCACTTTTCGAGCAATACTGTTTTTCTAATCCCGCTTTACTTGAGATCTTTTGGAACTGTTGTTTGCAATTCAGCTTTTTCAAGGCTACTTTTTCTTACTTAATTTCTTTGAAACTGGTATGTCCTTTGTTTAAATATTCTGCTTCACCCCCTATGTGCTTACTTTACAACTTCAGGCTTCTTTTACTTTATTGCTTATATGCTGTAATTTGTGCTTCATATCTACTTTCTTTGCTTCTGTTTCTGTTATGAATCCTCTACCCCTATTCCCTTCTATGTGTTGAGTTAAGCTCTTGCCCTGACAGTATCCTAATTACTGTCCAGGCCTTGGCTTGATCCACAATGGATCCAAACTCTCAATGCTTGACTAGCAGGCTGGTCAGGGGTGTGCCAGTATCCCAATTGCTGGGCATGACCACTAGCTTGACCTGTCTCTCCCTGATTCCCTTCCCCTTTGTGCACTTACACCTATTCCTAGAATCTTAAGTTCTGCCCCTCTCTTATGAGCCTTGCTTTGGGACCTTGAGTTCCCTCTGAACTTGGACATCTGAGAGCTGGCCTTTCCACACTACACTATGTTCTTGATTCTAAAATGTTTTGGGGTGTAAGCACTGCCCAGAGTCCCTTTGAGACTCTTGGGAACTTTGACACACTCCAAATATGAGAAAGTCTTTTGGAAATCTGATCTTGGAAGTTGGTTTATCTCATACTGTTGGACTTTGAGTCTGAATTAGGCTGATTAGATGTAGCTGTAACCGCTGATGTAATTTTTACTTTCTTTCTGATTCATTCGGTCTGTAATAATTTTGTAATAACTATTGGGATGGATTGTGGAAAGGGATGGGGAATGAATGCATGTAAAGGGTAGAAAACATGCCTATAGGGTCTTTTATAGTTCTGCATTTCTGCACTTAGAAAGCCTGCCTATAGGGTCTTTTATAATTCTGCATTTCTGCACTTAGAAAGCCTACCTATAGGGTGTTTTTATAATTCTGCATTTCTGCACTTAGAAAGCATGCCTATAGGACTTTTATAATTCTGCATTTTTGCGCTTAGAAAACATGCCTATAGGGTCTTTTCTAGTTCTGCATTTCTGCACTTAGAAAGCCTGCCTATATGGTCTTTTTATATTTCTGCATTTCTGCACTTAGAAAGCCTGCCTATAGGACTTTTATAATTCTGCATTTCAGCATCTAGAAAGCATGCCTATAAGCCTTTCTGTATTTCTGCATATATACACCACTAGGCAAACAACTTTAGGCTTAATAATAATCAATCCATTTAGAGATCATGTCTATAGGACTCTTGCAACTGTTAAAATCGACGACACATAGAGACCATGCCTATATGACTAAATTAACTGAATCAGTTTCGTTTTGGAATCTAAAATCAGTCTTAAAATCTGCAGATCCCTTTTCTAGAATCAGTAAACTTTTCCTTAAAATTAGTATACTTCTACATTATTAGATATCCCGCCTATAAGTTTCACCTAGGCAAGCCAGTAGGTAATTGATTAACTGTATCAGTTTTGATAACTACATCTAGTCAGGGCTAATTCGGACTCCTCATCGGGAAATATGTGATAACTCAGCCTGTCCTACACTTCACTTAATCAGAGACCTAATCAGTATTTGTAGGTCATGCTAAATAATTTGCCACTTTGAATGAGGAGGCCTACTTGAGCCTTAATTGCTATGTGCTTCCCTTTTAGATTCTATTTGTTATTGCCTATCGCCTAGCTTTTTATCCTTTTGAAATTCTGAAAACCCCCAACTCCCTCACTTTAGGATTAGTAGTCTCACTGCCTCCGAGACTGATAGGATTGGGGCGGGTAATAGCATGCAATAAGTAACGATACCATTCCGCGCATTAATACCTTAACGGGTTGGGAAGGGTAGATATGGATATGATGGCCGGTGCGCTAATATCACGTGCGACTCCTCTTCTGAGGACTGATTGCTGGATATTGCATTGATGTGATCCATATTAATCATAAACCTAGGACCTCCCTCCCTCTATTTGCTTTCATCTATCTTTGTGGAATTATGCAAGTCATTTTCACAAAATTTCTGCCCTCTTTACCTTTCTCAAGTTTCGATTTACTTGCAATATTGTATGTGAACCCTTTATATTTGAGCCCTTAATTGCCTACTTGATTATGTGAATTTACAATATGACATGGTCTAGAACCACACTAGTTGATCTTGAGGGGTGCCGAACACCTTCCCCTCGAGATAATTTCTAGCCCTTACCCAAACTCTGGTTCTTCAACTCAAACCCTTTCTTAGTGTTCTAATGCACTTAATTATTAGGTGGCGACTCTTCAAACTCCAAAAACCCAATTCCCAAAAGGGAACGAGTTATCCTCCCAAATGTCACAAGCCGGATTTCGCCTTAGAAAAAGGGGGCGTCGACAGATGTTTGAATGGTTCCCTACCGATGAGTTCATCATCAGATCCAGGGATGCTCCCCACTTGGTACTGATTGGGTTAAGGGGCATATACCCTTACGCTCCCCTCAGGGTTATGAGACAGGCAGGCAGGAGACAAGTTGTACCGCGAGTCGCTAAGATGAGTCACTTTATAGCCGATTTTGAGGGTGACGCCATCCCATATAAGAATGAAGCACAACACATGTGGAGCTTGAAGATTATCGTGGAAAAGGATACCATCGAGCCAGATCGATATCATGCGGGTCATACATACTTTTACCCCTCATGGTTGGATGATAACATAGCGGGGATCTTCGAGCCAAGGGTTGGTCCAGGAAACAGGGTTATAGACAAGTTGCCGAAGCACAGGTAAAGTACAACAAACTGCGCAAGAGAATTCGTGAGTCTGAAGCTGAGCATACCGAGCAGCATAAGGCCAACATGGAAACGGTCAATGAGTGGAAAGAGAGGGCTGTTAAATCCAGCAAAAGGTTGGAGTATCTAGAGTACAGTCTAATGGAACTGGAAGGGAAAATGAGGAAGAGAGTCACCGATTGCCAGAACGCTGAGGGAATCGAAAGAGGGCATTTGGAAAGGGCATTCTTACTGCTGAACCTGCGCGAACTGGGGGAATTGATCGACAAGAGCATCCAGTCTGAAGATGGTCCTTCTGGGACCAAATAGAATAGGTTTACTTGCTTTTCAAATTTAATAAATCCAAGTGCCATTAGTGACATTATTTTATTTGGTATCGTTTCGGGTTGTCTATTTTCACATTAATGAAATGAGGCAATTATTGGCACTGAATTTCTCCAAATCTATTTGTCGCTAGGCGTACCCCGGGCACAATGGGGCTCCCATATTAGGAAGCAAATTTATATTCCCGCAATATGAGTTTAAAGCACTACAAACTTTTCAGAATCATTACTGACTTGGCTACCTTTCGTTTTTCTTTCTTTCTTTTTGATTATTCCCATTCCCCAAAGGTTGGTTCGTGCATACTGGCATCATTAGCTTATCACACAAAATCCAGGGGCCCTCCACCTTCTCCTCCTCCTAGTCCACCAAAAGGCAAGGGAAAATCAAAAATGGAAGATTTGAACGGCACCAGAAAAGAAAACAACATAAAGGTTGAACATGCAGACAATTCTGATGGTCGGGGTACTCAGGCCCCAAATGAAGCAGTTTCACGGCTCGAACAGAAAATACTGGAACTCCAGGGTGAGCTTGAGCATGTCCGGAATGTGGCAAACCTATCCTTCTCACTCAGCGTCCCAGACATCAATCATCCGAACACTCAGAACCCCAACACCACCTCAAAACACACCCAACAAGCGCCCGCAAAATTCACCCGTACCTCACCATTATACAACTTCCCCACAAAATCAAACTATCCCACAACAATACCAGCCAAACACCTACCACACTCCAGAAAATACTCCACCAGTCATTCCTGAACCCCAGAATTCCACCAATGATCACCACTATACTTAAATTCCAAGTCACCAAAACAACCCTCTATATGTGGAGACCCTACCTCACTCCACTCAACCCATCTCCTATGCACCGGAATCTGTTGAGAAGGACATGGTCATTAAGAACCTGGCCGAGGAGCTCAAGAAGTTGACCAGCCAAGTTCAAGGCTTAGAAGGAGGCAAGGGGATAAAAGGTCTGAACTATGAAGACCTATGCATACAGCTGGATTTAGAATTGCCAGAGGGTTACAAACCCCCCAAGTTCGAGATGTTTGACGGTATAGGTGATCCCAGGGTTCATCTAAGGACCTATTCTGACAAGCTTGTCGGGGTCAGAAAAGATGAAAAGATTCGGATGAAGCTTTTTATGAGGAGACGGGAGATGCCTTGTCTTGGTATATCAGCCAGGATCCTAAGAAATGGCCCTACTGGGTGAGTATGGCGTCTGATTTCATTGACCGATTCAGGTTCAACACAGAGAATGCACCAGATGTCTTCTACATTCAGAACTGCAAGAAGAAGCCCACCAAGACTTTCTGCGAGTATGCTACTCGTTGGAGGTCAGAGGCGGCCAATGTCAGGCCAGCGTTGGATGAGGAGTAGATGAACAAGTTCTTCGTCAAAGCACATGATCCGCAATATTATGAAAGATTGATGGTTATTAAAAACCATAAGTTCTCTGATATCATCAAACTTGGTGAAAGGATCGAAGAAGGCATCAAGAGCGGGATGGAAACAAACTTTGAGGCATTGTAGGCCACTAATAAAGTATTGCAGTTAGGGGGTATATCTAAGAAGAAGGACGTGGGAGCAGTAATGGTCGCCCAAGGAAACAAAACTCCATTCGTATACCGAACCTCCCCACTTGCATATCAAGCACCTCCACCCACATATCAAGCACCTTCACTCACCTATCAGCCGTCACCTCTACCTACATATCAACCCTCGTCCCCCAGATATTCCCAACCATCCACTGCCTATCACACCTATAATTCCCAACCATCTCATTTTCAGTCACCTCTATCTCGTCAAAATTACCCAAGACCTTGACCCAATTTTGACCGCAGACCACCCAAACAATACAGTGCCATTGCCGAACCCATCGACCATCTATATGAAAGGTTGAAGGCTGCTGGTTACGTCACTCCCATCCCTGCTGTGGCCACAGAGAATTCATCCCAATGGGTTAACCCGAATAAGACTTGTGCATACCATTCGGGCATGAAAGGGCACACCATTGACGAATGCTGCACATTGAAGGACAAAATCCAGACTTTGATTGACAACAAGATCATCCTGGCAACGGAGGCTACACCTAATGTCAGCAATAACCCCCTCCCAGATCACAAGGGCGAAGGTTCAACGTGATAGAGATGGATGAAGAATGGGATCCGGAGGGATCAATTGGACTTATCAAAGAGGGTGACGACCCCAAGAAACCCGCAGTCACACTCAATCCCATTATAGTGCAGGTACAACCGCCAGTGGAGGTCGAGGTAACAACATCAGTCCCATTTGAAGTTGAGGTAGCACTCCCTGCAGTTGCACCTATTCCATTTGAGGTGAAAGTAGCCACACCATTTACAGTGACAGTATCAACCACACCCCTTTATAGCCCGAGGCTGTACCATGGGATTATGTGGTCGAAGCTAGAAGAAAAGGAAAAACCAAGATGGGGGAATCTGGTGCTGCACAAGGGATGACTAGGACTGGAAGGGTCTATACACCCGAGCATTTTGGAGAGTCTAGCAAACAGGCCTCTAACAGACCTCCCATTATTGAAACAGGTCCAGATGACCTCTAGAGGAAAGTACAAGTAAGGGAGTATTCAGTTATTGATCATCTGAACAAGACTCCTGCTCAAATATCTATCATGTTGCTGCTACATAATTCAGAAGCACACAGGAACGCTCTGATGAAAGTATTGAACGAAGCATATGTGCCCAATAACATCACAAGTGGAGAAATGGCTAACATGGTGGGGCAGGTATTGGAAAGTCACAAAATCACTTTTCACGAGGATGAGTTGCCGCCCAAGGGTTTGAATCACAATAGGGCGCTGCATATCACAGTGCAATGCGAAGACTACTTCATTACTAGGGTCCTGATTGATGGAGGATCCAGTCTCAATATTTGCCCATTAACAATGCTGAAGAGGTTGGGCAAAGGCCAATACGAGATACGAGAAGGGACCATGAACGTAAAGGCATTTGATAGGTCTCAGAGGGCAACCATCGGGAAATTAATCTCTGTCTGCAAATGGGGCCTACGTGGTTTGATATCGAGTTTTAGGTGCTGGACATATCTGCATCCTATAATCTGCTGTTAGGACAACCATGGATACACGCTGCTGGGGCCGTGGCATCAACTTTGCATCAGAAAGTGAAGTTTGAGTGGAACCATCAGGAGATGATTATCCATGGAGACAGGAGCAACCCCATTACCCGTCAGACTATTCTGATGGTCGAGAATAGGAGAAAGCTAGGCAGAGAAACTTATCATCACATCGAGCGGGTCAATGCAATCGACAAAGATACGTGGTGGGATGGCAAGATAGCAGGCATGATGAACTGGGGAGGGTATGAGCCTGGCAAGGGTCTTCGTAAAAATCTTCAAGGCATCACCAAGCCAATACATCCAAAGTACCATGGTACCACTTTTGGGCTGGGATATCAATACACTTGGCAAGAATACAATGACTGGTCACCACCATGGCAAGGTCCGTGCTATCCATTGGAGCAACCTATACCGCATTTGAGTTAGACTTTCCAACAGGACGACATCATATGGGGATCAGAAGAGGAAGAAGCACTGGGAGCCTTAAGGAACCAGTTCTTGAAAGAGTATGAGGACATCTTTGCATGGTCATACGATGATATGGCCGGGTTATGTACGTCCATTGTGGCTCACAAGTTGCCCACAAACCCAGCATGTCCACCAGTAAAACAGAAACTCAGAAAATTCAAGCGTGACATGAGTCTGAAAATCAAGGAGGACGTTACTAAGCAAATCAAGGCCAAGGTCCTCAGGATGGTTGAACACCTAACTTGGCTAGCTAACGTCGTGCTAGTTCCAAAGAAGGATGGGAAGGTCAGGGTCTGCGTTGATTATCGGGATCTCAATAGGGCTAGACCAAAGGATGATTTCCCGCTTCCAAACATACACATCCTAATTGACAATTGTGCCAAGCATGAGCTCCAGTCGTTTGTGGATTGTTTTGCCGGTTACCATCAGATCTGGATGGACAAAGAGGACGCTGAGAAAATGGCTTTCATTACACCATGGGGAGTATAGTAGTATAAGATGATGCCATTCGGTCTAAAGAATGTTGGGGCCACCTACATAAGGGCTATGACTACCATTTTTCATGACATGATACATAAGGAGATCGAAGTATATGTGGACGATGTCATCATCAAATCCAAGAAAGCTACATATCATATAGCCTATTTGATGAGGTTTTTCGACAGACTACGAAAATACAACTTGAAACTAAACCCCGAAAAATGTGCATTCGAGGTTCCTGCCGGAAAGTTATTGGGTTCATTGTCAGTCGCTGAGGGATAGAATTGGATCCATCAAAAGTCAAAGCCACCCAGGAGCCTCCACCGCCAAAGAGTAAGAAGGATGTAATGAGTTTTCTAGGACGGCTAAACTATATCAGTTGGTTCATAGCCTAGTCCACAGTTATATGTGAGCCAATTTTCAAGATGTTGAAGAAAGATGCTGCAACTAGTTGGACCGAAGATTGTCAGAAGGCTTTCGACAAGATCAAGGAGTACTTATCAACACCACCAGTCTTGGTCCCGCCAGAGCCAGGTAGACCCTTGCTACTCTACCTTGCAGTATTAGAAGGAGCCTTCGGCTGCGTTCTGGGGCAGCACAACGAGACAGGGAGAAGGGAACAAGCTATCTATTACCTGAGTAAGAATTTCACTCCATATGAAGCGCGGTACTCTCTATTGGAACGTACCTGCTGCGCTCTGACCTGGATAGCTCAGAAGCTGAGGCATTACTTCTGTTCCTACACAACATACCTCATATCAAGGATGGATCCCTTGAAATATATCTTTCAGAATTCCATGCCCACTGGCAAGTTGGCTAAGTGGCAAATTTTGTTGAGCGAGTTCGACATTGTCTACGTGACTTAGAAAGCAGTCAAGGGACAGGCACTGGCAGATCATCTTGTCGATAACCCCGTGGAAGGAGAATACAAACCCCTGAAAATGTATTTTCCCGATGAAGAGTTGCTATTCATAGGAGAAGATATTGCTGAGTCCTACGACGATTGGAGAATGTTCTTTGACGGAGCGACAAATTTCAAGGGAGTCGGCATTGGAGCCGTTTTGGTATCAGAAGCTGGCCAACATTATCTGGTATCTGCTAAACTCAGATTTCCCTGCACCAACAGCATGGCAGAGTATGAAGCCTGCATACTAGGGCTCAACATAGCCATCGACATGAATATTCAGGAGCTGCTGGAATTTGGTGATTCAGATTTGCTTGTGCACCAGGTACAAGGAGAATGGTCCACCAAGAATTCCAAGATATTTCCATATCTGCACCACGTGCAGGAATTGACAAGGAGGTTCACGAATATAGAGTTTTGGCATGTTCCAAGGATTCAGAAAGAGTTTGCCGATGCACTGGCCACTTTGTCATCAATGGTACAGCATCCCGATAAGAACTTCATCGATCCCATCCCTGTAAGGATCCACAGTCAACCGGCGTATTGTGCCCATGTTGAATAAGCAACATATGGGAAGCCTTGGTTTCACGATATCAAAGAATATTTGGCGAAAGGATAATATCCGGGGCATGCAAGTCATACTCAGAAACGTACGCTTCGGAGGTTGTCCAATCATTTCTTCCGCAACGGAGGAACCTTGTACGAAAGAACTCCTGATTTGGGATTGCTAAGGTGTGTCAACGCAAAAGAAGCTTCTAAGCTACTTGAGAAGATACATGTCGGGACCTGCGGCTCGCATATGAATGGCTTTGTCTTGGCCAAGAAGATACTTAGAGCCGATTATTTCTGGATGACCATGGAGACAGATTGCGTCCAGTATGTCGGAAAATGCTACCAATTCAAGTACATGCCGATATGAAAAAAATGCCGCCAAATGAGCTCA
The DNA here is from genome assembly GCF_001879085.1 of Nicotiana attenuata. Classification (NCBI taxonomy): domain Eukaryota; kingdom Viridiplantae; phylum Streptophyta; class Magnoliopsida; order Solanales; family Solanaceae; genus Nicotiana; species Nicotiana attenuata. The sequence continues at coordinate 35,126 of NW_017670633.1, forward strand.
ATGCAACAAGCTCACCTTGGCCATTCGCCGCCTGGGGAATGGATGTCATTGGTCCAATCGAGCCCATCGCCTCAAACGGGCGTCGGTTCATCTTGGTAGCTATTGATTACTTTACCAAATGGGTCGAAGCAGCATCCTACAAGGCAGTAACTAAGAAGGTCGTAACAGATTTTGTCCGCGACCGGATTGTTTGCCGGTTTGGAGTTCCAGAATCAATCATCACTGACAATGCCTCCAATCTCAACAGTGGTCTGATGAAGACCATGTGTGAAACTTTCAAATCAAGCACAAGAATTCCACAGCTTATAGACCTCAGATGAACGGAGCTGTAGAAGCCGCTAACAAGATTATCAAGAAGATACTGAGAAAGATGGTAGAAAAGCACAAACAATGGCACGAGAAGCTGCCATTCGCTTTATTAGGATATCGTACCACAGTTCGCACATCAACGGGGCAACTCCCTACTTACTGGTTTATGGTACTGAAGCTGTTATCCCCGCTGAAGTGGAGATCCCTTTTCTGAAAATCATACAAGAAGCTGAGCTCAACGATGCAAAATGGATAAGGAGCCGTTATGAGCAGCTAGCCCTCATCGACGGAAAAATGATGAATGCAGTGTGTCATGGGCAGCTCTATCAGAACAGAATGTCCAGAGCCTTCAACAAAAGAGTCAAGTAGAGACAGTTCACACCGGGGTAGCTGGTGTTGAAGAAGATCTTTCTACATCAGGACGAAGCCAAAGGGAAATTCTCTCCCAACTGGCAAGGCCCTTACATGGTTCATAGAGTATTGACAGGAGGAGCCCTCATACTTGCAGAAATGGACGGAGAAGTCTGGCCAAAACCGATCAACTCAGATGCAGTCAAACGATACTATGTGTAACTATTTATGTTTTCACAAAATGACGTAAATTGAACTACGCTTGACCTAATTCCCGTTTAAGAGGGGACACATAGGCAGCCCTGTGGGTTCGGTCATATCATAATAAAATTTTCATTCCCCCCCCTCCCCCGAACCAGAAACTGGGGCAGAATTTTGAGAAGGATCCTCAAAATTCCGGAGCAAGTCTAGCCAACGCCATCATATGCCAGAAAGTCAGATGTCAATCAGAAACTGGGGCAGAATTTTGAGGAGGACCCTCAAAATTCCGAAGCAATTCCAACCGATCGCAGCATGTGCAGCAGTCAGGCGTGTCCATCCAACTGGGGCAGAATTTTGAGGAGGACCCTCAAAATTCTATAGCATGAGAGGACCTTCGGACCAAGCAAAGCAAACCAAGCAAGCCGACGGAGGCACGAACCGACCTCCCCATTTACAAAACTCAGAATTTTTCTTTGGATGCATAAGCGAAGAATATACATGCCTCCCAGTCATAATCTTCATAACAACCGTGATAGTGAATGTCACGCCCCAAAACCGTGGGGCGCGACCGGCGCTCGACCGGGTAACCCCAGTCAAACGGACCTGGGTGCCTTTCCTAACCCACGTGCTACCTCATGATTTCAATACCCATTATTCAAGTGAAATAGCCGTTTATGATTAAACACATTCTTACGAAATATACATAACATACATGCTTACTTTACGTGGTCTACCAGTTTTACTACCCAAATACAAAATACATAGTACATAACCCACATTTCCTGTCGACGGAGCCTCTAGGGATACAAAAGAGTTTTACAATACTTGCCGGTAACAAGGCTCCGGCTATACCTTACACAAATACCAAAATAAGACTACGGGAAGAAAAGCGGCATGAGCCACGCAGGGCCCCGAAAGGAAAGGGTCTCACCAATTCAGCTGGCGGGAAGTGAAGGAGTGCTACTGTCGGTGGACTGGAGTACCTGCTATAGATCCACCTACAATCATAACATGAATGTAGCGCCCCCGGCAAAAGGGACATCAGTACATTTGAATTGTACTGGTATGTATGAACAAACTTTACCCCAAGTAGAATCAATCAATACACAGATAACAAACAGTAATTGAATCCACAATCAAGTGCACATGAAAGGAACAACCAAAGCCAAACAAGTCTAACAATCTCTCCTTTTCCCAACATTATTTCATCACATCAATGATTTCACAACTTTCTCATATTTTCATTTCAATAGTGATTATGATCACTTTTCCACCCTTATTACCTTGGCCACCCTTATTATCTCGGCCACCCTTATCACCACAACCCACACCTTATTACTTCGTGTTGCGGTGCGCAACCCGATCCCACCGAACAATCACATTTCACACAACAACAATAGTTCACAGTTCAATCACATGGCTTCAGGCCATCCAGAATATCATTTCACAACAACAATAACAATTTCACAATGAGTTTTCATTAACCTCAGTACCATTTCCATCGTATCCAGCAGCCCGCACACAATTTAAGTCACAACGCTAATTGCCCACGACAAGTCACATATGATATTACCACAGTTGTTTCAATTGCATCAATTACGATTTCTTTCCATCATTTGTTACACAGCTCTTACCACATAAACACATTCACACACACACATACTTGGTTTGTTGCCATTTACTTACACCATTATATCGGGAGACATAACCAACAACGTTCAAGGCATATTAATCACAAGAATTCACAAATAGTCCACATTGGTAACACATACCTAATACTCGTACACCAAACAAGGTGACTTTACAAAGGTTAAAGTTAGCCATACATACCTGGAGTCGAATTTCCCTTTTTAACTTCTACTTTCAATTCACCAAACAGCCTAGTACCGTCATCTAGTTCATAATTTAACACATATATCTTAGAATTGAAGTTCACAAATACAATCCGAACTTATTTAGGTGATCAACCGCTCCTTTTTTAAAATCTTTACTCCTACCCAATTCCTCTTGCTAGACTTTAGATATTAAAGAACATGCATGTATGGTTCAACTTATATTTTTCAAGAATAAATGCATGAGAATCCCCCTTTTTGTTTAAATATGAAAACCAATGAAAAGGGTTGGGGATTTTACCTGCAAGAACGAAGATGAAGATAATTACTCGAAATTTCCGGGCCTGGGGGACTTTGAAAAATCAAATTGATGAAGATATGACTCTCTTTCTCAAAAACTCTCTCTTCCCTCTCTCTAGTTTGCTCAGAAAATACGTTAAAATGAGGGGTTGGGGTGTTTTATTGAAGAAGGGGACGGGTTTAAAATTTAGAAAAATAGGAGCCCCGAGTCAGGTATGCGATCGCATTTGCGATCGCGAAGAGGAAATGCGGTCCGCAGAATGGACCGCAAAAGTGCTCCAAAACTCTGAACATTCTATTTGGGTTTGCGGTAAAAATGTGGTCCGCATACCAGTTATGCGATCGCATAATGGACCGCATTTTGACCTCAATTTTGACTAACATCCTGACTCACTTTGCGACAGAAATGCGGTCCGCATACTTGATTTGCGACCGCATTCTAGACCGCTTAATAGCACTTTTCTGGAAAACTTTGATTCTTGATTTTTAAATTCTAGATCAGTACAAAGGGTCCGAACTCGGAACTATGCACTACGAGCTACTAGGTTTTGAGTACAAGTTTTCACGGAGCCTTACATCCTCCCCCACTTAAAATCATTCGTCCTCGAATGAGGATTTTTGGAAGTTAGTTGGTTTTGAAAACATGATATGCAAACTCCCAAATTTTTTTCACTAACTCCCATATTTTTAGAAAATTTTGCCAGAGTTTCCTTTGTAATTAGACTTATCTACCTGTCAGAGAGCCCCCGAAACAAATTTCCAAGCACTATTACACAATTCCTATTACCCCTACAACTGGTATACAATTCATTACTTCAACACTTGCACATATTCAATCACTTATTACATTTTGCACATAAATTAGTCACTTCAATGAGCCCCATACAATTTAACCACTTCAACATACTATATGCATTTCAATTTATCATTACCAATCTACACTACCATTAACCATCCACTTATTACAAAACTTTCATTTACCAAAAGGGGTTGCACATGACTCAAATAATCACAACACATACACTTCTTGCACAACTTGAGAAGTTACAATAGTAAAGCATTTAGAGGAAAAATGGGGTGTCTTTGCACCAAATTGAACACAACATCAGTTTGCTTAGAGATAGGAGTTCGCACGATCACTACTAGACTTGTTCAAACATATGGGGATATTTCTCTTTCATTTCATTTTCCGCTTCCCATATGGCTTCCTCAACTCGTTGACTTTGCCATAATGCTTTAACTGAAGCAATTTCCTTATTCCTCAATTTACGGACTTGCCTATCAAGAATAGCAACTGGAACTTCTTCATACGATAACCTTTCACTAACCTCGATGTTCTCGACTGGCACGATGGTGGATGGATCTCCAACCACTTTCTTAAACATAGACACATGGAACACCGGGTGCACTAATGACATTTCAGGGGGCAATTCCAGCCTATAAGCCACTTGCCCTATCCTTTGAGCGATCCGATACGGCCCGACATATATAGGACTCAACTTCCCTTTTTTCCCAAACCGCATGACTCCCGACACCCTCAAGAACACCCAATCATCTACTTGGAATTCCAATTCTCTTCGCCATACGTCCGCATAGGATTTCTAGCAACTCTGAGCAGTTTTCATCCTCTCCTGAATGACTTTAACTTTTTCCATAGCTTGATGCACGAGATCTGGCCCTATCAATTCTGCTTCACCCACTTCGAACCATCCAATCGGAGACCTACACCTCCTTCCGTACAATGCCTCAAATGGGACCATCTGAATGCTAGCATGAAAGCTTTTATTGCAAGTAAATTCGATAAGTGGTAGGTGATCATCCCAATTACCTTTGAAATCTAAGACACAAGCCCGCAACATATCTTCAAGCGTCTGAATAGTCCGTTCCGCTTGACCATCAGTCTGCGGATGGAAAGCCGTGCTGAGATTCACCTGAGTACCCAAACCTTGCTGAAATTTCTTCCAAAAATTAGCTGTGAACTGGGCCCCTCGATCTGAGATAATAGAAAGTGGAGTGCCATGAAGCCTTACTATTTCCTTGATATACAACTGAGCATACTGTTCTGCAGTATCGGTGGACTTGACTGACAAGAAGTGAGCTGATTTGGTGAGTCGATCCACAGTTACACAAATTGAGTCGAACTTACACTGAGTGCGAGGTAACCCTACCACGAAGTCCATGTTGATCATCTCCCACTTCCACATTGGTATTTCCATAAGCTGAGTTAACCTACCGGGCCGCTGATGCTCAGCCTTTACTTGCTGACAATTCGGAAACTTAGATACAAAGTCTGCTACACCCCTCTTCATGCCGTTCCACCAATAAATTTCCTTGAGATCATGATACATTTTTGTAGAACCTGGGTGCACAAAATACCTGGAATAATGAGCCTCCGCCATTACCTTCTCCCGAAGATTACCCATATCTGGAACACATAGCCTACCTTGACATCGCAATACACCATCTTCACCGCGGAGTGAAAATGCCAAAGTCTTGTTATTCAAAACTGCCTCCTTCATCTGTGCCAATGCTGGGTCCATGGACTGCTTCTCCTTGACTTTCGCCACAAGTGACAATTCTACTCCATTATGCACCATAACTTTCCCCTCGTCCGAGGTCGAAACACAAACCCCGAGACTGGCCAACTGATAAACCTCCCGAGCCAAGGGCCTCCGATTGGCCCCAAATGAGCCAAACTACCCATAGACTTCCGAGTGAGAGCGTCGACCACCACATTCGCCTTCCGTGGATGGTACAAAATGTTCATATCATAATCCTTGAGCAATTCTAACCACCGTCGCTGCCTTAAATTCAACTCCTTCTGCTTGAACAAATATTGGAGACTCTTGTGGTCTGAGAACACATCCACATGGACCCCATAAAGATAATGCTGCCATATTTTCAGGGCAAACACAACTGCCGCGAGTTCCAAATCATGCGTCGGGTAATTCTTCTCGTGATTCTTGAGTTGCCTTGAAGCATATGCTATAACCTTCCCATGTTGCATCAACACACACCCCAAACCGACCCTGAAGGCATCGCAATAAACCACAAATCCTTCCGTGCCTTCTGGCATGGTCAATATCGGCGCGGAGGTCAACCTCGACTTCAATTCCTGAAAACTTTTCTCACAAGCGTCGGACCATTGGAACTTAACTACTTTCTGCGTCAACTTAGTCAATGGGGAGGCGAGGGTAGAGAATCACTCCACAAACCTCCGAATACCCTGCTAAACCCAAGAAGCTATGGGTCTCTGTCGGGGTCGTGGGTCTAGGCAAAAACTCAGAAAGTTCAAGCCAGACATGAGCCTAAAAATCAAGGAGGAAATAACTAAGCAGATCAAAGCCAAAGTCCTCAGGGTAGTTGAGTACCCAACCTAGTTAGCCAACATTGTACCGGTTCCAAAGAAAGATGGGAAAGTCAGGGTGTGTGTTGACTATCGAGATTTAAACAGAGCAAGTCCCAAGGACGATTTCCCACTGCCAAATATACACATTCTAATCGACAATTGCGCCAAGCATGACCTCCAATGCTTTGTAGATTGCTTCGCAGGTTATCATCAGATTTGAATGGACGGAGAAGTTTGGCCAAAGCCTATCAATTCGGACGCAGTCAAAAGATACTATATTTAAATTGTTCATATTTCTTCATCTGATGTAACTGAACTACGCTTGACCTGATTCCTATTTAAGAGGGGATACGTAGGCAGCCCTGTGGGTTCGGTCACATCTCAATAAAATTTTCATTTTCCCATAACCAGAAACTGGGGCAGAATTTTGAGGAGGACCCTCAAAATTCTGGAGCAAGTCCAGCCAACGTCATCATATGTAAGACAGTTAGAGAATCAGTTAAGTAACTGGGGCAGAATTTTGAGAAGGATTCTCAAAATTCCGGAGTAGGTCCAACAAACTTTTTCACATGCAGAACGGCCGAAGGATCACTTGCTAAACTGGGGTAGAAGTTTGAGGAGGACCCTCAAAATTCTAACGCAAAGAAGCCGCAATGTCTCTAAAAGTGTCGCAGTCATTAGTTCATCTAATTTACCTGATATTATATACCACTATGTTTTCTAAATAACTCTATTTCATTAAATAAGTATATATTTTTCGAAAACTTTATTTCTGTGGCAGCCCGATGTTACCTAGGGCAACTCAAACAGGATTTCCAGAGCAAAGCAAAGCAAAACAAGCAGACAAAGGCGCGAACCAACCTCCCCCGCAAACTCACGATTTTTCTTTGGATGCAAGAACAAGGAATAACCACAAGTACGTGCGCTTTAAAATCATTACCTTCATAACAACCGGACCGCCAAGTGCAAATATATCTCCAGCTAAGAAATATTTTGCTCCTATTTGCTATTTTTCCATTGCATGAGACTAAGCACTATCTCAAATCTTGCATGAGGCTAAGCCCTGCCTCCCTATTCGCATAAGGCTAAGCACTGCCTTCTCTTTGCATGAGACTAAGCTCTGTCTCAATTCTTGCATGAGGCTAAGCCCTGCCTCCTCAATTGCATAAGGCTAAGCTCTGCCTTCCCAATGCATGAGACTAAGCATTGTCTCAAATCTTGCATGAGGCTAAGCCCTGCCTCCTTATTTGCATAAGGCTAAGCATTGCCTTCTCATTGCATGAGACTAAGCCCTGTCTCAAATACTGGATGAGGCTAAGCCCTTCCTCCCTATTTGCATAAGGCTAAGCACTGCCTTTCCTTGCATGAGACTAAGCACTGTCTCCCCTTTCTCGCATGAGGCTAAGCATTGCCTCCCCATCTGCATAAGTCTAAGCTCTGCCTTTCCTTGTCTAGTGACTGAACGTTACCCTATCTGAAGCATAGCACTATTTCACCTCCTCTGGGGCTAATATCTGTCCCGATCCTATACAAGACTAAGCTCTACCTTGTTTTGCTCATATGATGCATCACCATGTCTCTGTCCGAAGGCGTCATAGTCCGAAGGCATCATCCTCATAGCCTGAAGACACCATGCCATGGCCTGAGGATCTCTTAATATTGCACATCATTATTCAAAGGCGTCATGGTTTGGAGGCACCATTCTCATGGCCCGTGAACATCATTTCATGGCCTGCGAATCCCTTATCTCACAATTCATGGCCCAGGACGTCATGGTCTAAGGACATCATCCTCACCGTCGAAAGACAACCTTCATGGTCCAAAGGGAGTCCGCATCATGTTTAAATTCTCGCAATAATCCATATATATATATTTTCACGCATTGTGTTTTAAGTTTTGCAGGTAATTCAGGAGTTAACCGTTCTTTATAAAGGAGCAACCTTCGCTCCAGTTTCCGCTCATACCATTCACACCCGACCATTATTCCGGACATAACCGACTCCCATCAATTACTCGCCTTTACTCTATGTCTGTTCAGATATCTGCCCTGTGATACATCCGTTACGCTTAAGATTCACATTCATAACTCCGCATAAATCCATCCGATATTATCCTTCCCAAAAGAACCCTTTCTGAAACACACGACTATTCCTATAATAATTCCATCAGTTTCATTCATCGTTGGGTCCAGAACTACACATGACCTGATTCTTGTAAAACCAGGGATATGTAAGCAGCTGAGAGACCAGGGTGCGGCCTATATTTTTTCAAATCACCCCATTCGGTCAAAATCGGTCATCACTTCTTTACCCAATAACTCTTTCATCCTTCCCGGGTAAAGAGGGGCAGCTGTTGATACCCAATTTTTCCCTCATATTCCTCAAATAGTGCATATGCACCATCACTTGATTTAAAAAGGTATACAAGAACTTTTCATAATTTTCTATAATTTTTAAAGGCTTTTAATCAATTTATTCATGCATTTTATCATATAAATAATTATTAGTTTCCTATCAAATAATTTTTATGATGATTTATCATTTAATTTTGATCATTTATATCCATATTAAGCTTTAAATATTTCTGATGTATTTATCATAATCATATTTGCATCCTTAGGCTAAAATTGCATATTTTGCAATAATAGCCCATATATGTGCATAATTACATTATTTATATGAAAAATGACTTTTTATATTTTTGTAATGTTAGGTAATTATTTTAAATCATTTTCATGCACAAGTGATATTTTTGATATTTATTAATTATTTTTAAAGTATTTATTTGTTGAATTGGGTATTTAAAATCTAGCCCCCTAAAAACCCCCAATTCCGGACCTACACTACCCAATTACCCCAGCCCAATTGCCTATACATTAGCCCAAAATACCCATCCCAAATCAATTAACCCAAGACCTATTAGCCCATTCCCCATACCCGTTTAAAACACCCGACCCAATCCCCTCTAAATCACGATCGTTGATCTCTGAAGATCAACGGCTCACATCACTCCCTCCTTTTAATTTACCCGTCCCCAAACCCCAACTAATTATCCCAACTCCCGCCGTCTCTGTATTCTCTCAAACCTCCCCGCCCTCTCCTCTCAAAACCCTAGCGCCGTCACTCAAATCTCTCCGATTCCAACCCCAAAAATGGAATCAATCTATGATTCCTTTACCGTAGTCCCACCTCCCTACTGGCTACCCATTTTTGGTATTACATAATGGCTTGCCTAAAATGGCAAGCAGATCTTGTAAGAATCGAACCAAAAACTGGTTCAAATCTTTAACCTGTTGTTTATTCCGTCTGTGTTCATAACTTGTTCTTTGTGAGTACGAATATTTTCGTACTTAACCCTAAGGTTAGGGTTTTCTGATCCTCTTTTGATTCGAACCAAAATTGGTTCAAACTTTAATTTTAAGTGTTATTTCGTCTATATTCACTCTATTACGCATAAATTTGCCTATTTCTGTTAATTTGTTTTACTTATCCTAAATTAGGGTTTCAGACCTTAAATTTGGACCAGATTTGGTTCGATTATGTGTTATTTTGAATGATTTCTTGTCTACATTCATCGCATGCAATATGTATTTGATTATCTTTATTATCTGCCGACTTGTGAAGGTTTACCTAAAACTAGGGTTTGAGACCTTTCTTTGTCTTTACTGATTTTCTGATTGATACCCTTTCCTTTCTCGTTTGGGACTGATATTTCCTTATTTGTGTTCAATCTACCATGTTTCCTTTATTTCTTTACCTTATTTTACCCTGAATCTGATTGTTAATCAATTCTGTGTGATATTTTTATTATTCTAAGTGTTACTCGCTTGATTGCACGCCATTATTCTTTGATTAATTCACTGAACTCCGTATTATTTGCCCTAAAACTAAACTTCAATTGATTCTGTGATTAATTTCTTTACTTGCTTATGTGTGTTTGATTTCTTTCTGTATTTGTTTTCCTAATTGAACGCTGTATAAACCTTCTCCCCTTTTCCCTTTAGACAGACTCGAACTCTCAATACTCTCACTAAAAAACTTAGCTTTTTACTTTGATTCTTTACTCGTTTGAATCTGGACTTGGCCGGCTGAAAGCCAAGGCCAATTAATTTTGAACTTAACTACTGTGGTGTATTTTCTTGCTTTCCTGCCTAACTGGTAAGTCATTATCCCTTGCCATTTTATATTCTATGTCTCCCTAATCTGTGTTGTTCAACCAGCATGTTTGAACTTTATTTTGAGCATGATTCTTCCTTTATGCTTCTATGAGTTCATGACTGATACTGTTAATTGGTTATTTTGAATAATAGTATGAATCCTCTTAAAACCTAGCTTAATGTTTTAACTTTTCTCATGCACACTGTTTGCTAATCCTAAACCTGTTCTGAACTTAGTATCCTTAGGATACCACTAGCATGAAATTAGTTCATCAATCCTAACTTTACAGACTTGTATTGTTACCTAATTCATGTGCCCTGCTAAGAGGTCTTGTATCCCCCTGGATTCATGTATTAATCTGACTGTTTTCCTTAACACTTTGCCTAAATGTTTTTGTGATTAAACAAGATTGTCCTAAATGTTAGCATGCACACTTAGTGTAATTAGGTCTTTTCTGACTTGACCTGTTTGAAACTGTGTACTTTGCCACCCTTGCTTGTTTTCTTAATGCCATTATGCCTACATGTTTTGTGTTCTAAAATTCTGTTATGGTAGTCTTCTTCTGAAAAATCCAAACTGTTTTAAAACTGTCCCTACCTCTTTTTATATGCTGTTACTCTTTTTAAAAATCTCCCAATCTTAGTCCTTTAGGTTCTATCCTCAACCACCCCAGTGTGAGCACTGCTCAGGGTCCATGTGAGACTCTTGTGAACTCTGACACACTGGGAACTGGTTCCTAATCTCTTTTGAATCATTTCTGGGTATGTGGTTCTGGTGTGAGCATTGGGTCCCCGAGGCCCTTGGGAACTTTGACACACTGGAAACTTGATTCTATATGTGCTATGGGTGAATTACTCATTATTGGCTATGTTGTACTAGTTATTTGGGCCTGATAAAGGCACCCTATAGTTTGTGCCATTATTATCATGCAATTTATTTGCTAATTTGGTCTGTAATAACTTGGTAAATACATAGGCATGCCCTTAAACTTGGCGCTATTTTTCATTTGGGCACTTTAACTAAAGCATATACCTATTGAACACTCAAACCCCAATAAAAGTGTGCCAATTAAACACTTCACATGGTCTACATAAATAAGTTCCGGCGCATGACAATAATTGCTTCTGACATGGCAAATCAGACAAATAAATGAGAGCCGCGTGGAAATATAAAAAAGAAGCTCTTCTTCCTAACAACTTGGATCCCCTGACTGGTCCCCTCCCCTCCATATATTGATCATCTTCTTCGTTCTTTGTTCAGTCTTCTGCTTTTTGTTTTATTCTTTTTTCCTCTTCTACAGTTTCATTTTTCCTTCCGTTGTTCTAAATTCACGTCCAAAATTTGAAGCTTTACCTTTTCTTTTTTCCTTCTTAAATATATTTCACACTACATAATACCCATTTTCCATTTTCTTGATCACATTCATCACCCTAACACTTACTTTCCATTTTTATTTGGTAAAAATTAAGCTCAATTGCTATTTTAGTCTTTTACTAATTTTAATTTAAATCTTTTAAAATATTGGCGGTGATATGATAACAATACAAAATAACACCTGTGACTATTACGACCAGGAATTACACAGTAACATTAAGGCCACTCAAAACTGTAAATATTTATGTAAAGAATCAAAGTTTTCATAAGATAGGAAATAAGTGGTGTGGTTTCACTTGATTGAGTTGACTAGGGCGCCAAAGTAAAAATCTGGTTGAAGGTGGCATTTTGGGGTTGAAAAAGAGTGTTTTAGTTTGTGTAAGGTTGTTAGAGCTAAACAACAGAAGTTGAGATCGAGATGAACGTTAAGCTTGTCGGCAATAATTGTCTGCAATGGCTCCAAGTGAGATGATCCATGATTTCTTCGGCGAAGGTTAAAGGTGGAATGGAGATTAAAGTTGGTGATGTGATTTTCAGGAAAAAATGATCTTTAAAGAAAGAAAAAAAATTCTGTGTTTGGATCGACTCACGCGCTCAGGTGATGTGAAAAACACTTTTCTTGCCATATCATCATATTGTGTTTAATTGGCACATATTTGTTGGGGTTAGAGTGTTCAATAGGTACATACCTTACTTAGAGTGCCTAAATGAAAAATAGTGCCAAGTTTAAGGGGCAACCTATGTATTTGGCCTAATAACTTTGTAATAAACAGATTTTGGGGTATTTAGTAAAATCGGGAGGGTTTCTTATTTTCTTTGTTAAACTGGGTAGAAATCCAGCCTATATGGTCATCTACACTGTTAATTCTGATCATTTTGTCCAAAACTATTAAGTTCTACGCTGTTTGGAGATCCTGCCTATAGGATTTTCATTGGTGATGTTGATTCTGCTAAAATCGTATGAGTTCTGTATTAGAAATCCTGCCTATAGGATTAATATTACAACTTTTGTTAGAAATTCTGCCTGTAGGATACGTTAATTTGTCCAATAAAGTGTGTTAGCAATCATGCCTATAGGACCAATATTTGACTTAACCGTTTTCTGGCAATGTGTCTAAATTTCTGCCCGTATGCTATTTAATTAGAAATCATGCTATAGGATTAAGGTTAATTCAGTGCTAGAAATCCTGCCTATAGGATGAAAATTAGTTCAAAATTAGATATCATGCCTATAAGATCAAAGACAGTTCGAACTTAGATATCCTGCTTATAGGGTAACAATCATCACGCTCGTAGAAGTCATGCCTATAGGATTATGCTAATTGGTTCTGAATACAATCGCCGCTGTGAATCACTTAGACAGTATGCCTATAGGACTAAAGTAACAATTCCGGATTTGTGATTGTGATGCATTACTTTCTGAAACGCCCAGATACTGTACTAAATAAAATCAGTAGGCAAATAATAGGTCCTAACACTCGCATTAATACGACCGCCTCTATGTATCGCTGCTCGCCTATTCCTTGCGTAGATATCCTGCCTATGGGACTTTAAGATTGATAAAGCCTGTCAATCAATTGCGTGCATTTGCTGTTTATGTGTGGAGGTCAATATGATCCAGCATCTACTTTTTATCTGAAAGTCCTAACTGTTTTGCTTGTCGCCTAGTCTTTTACATTTTTGAGAAACCTAGGCTTAGTCTAGAACTATCCCTAATAGTGGTCCTAATACCTCCAGGACCATAGGCGAGGGACATGTAGGGAACACATAGGAAACGAATTAGAATCAACTAGAGCGCTTTAAGTAACCACTTAAAGATAGTAATCGGGTAGCAGGAGATGATAGTCTGTGCCCGCTGGATAATATGAGTAACACCCCGTCTTAGGGAAGTTAGGAAGTATTATTTATGTTGCACGGGGTAATCCTATAGGCTAAAAATTTTAGGACCCCCTATACTTATTCAATAGTTTTCTTCACTTTCTTAGACTAATTTGCTTAATTTAAGTTTGGCCAGGACTCACCGTTGTGGACCTCGAGGGGTGCATAACACCTTCCCCACAAGGTAATTTGAGCCCTTACCTGATCCTGGTGATGTAAACTGGTATAACATGAGTCATCTGCTCTAGGTGCCCTAACGCACCTTAATCCGTTAGGTGGTGACGCTAACCAATTCCTTTTCCTTACCCTCTCAAAAGGAGTTGTCAAAATTTCGAAACCCGATTTCGCGAGAAAAAGGGGGGTGGGGCGACAATTATAAGTTTCTTCCTCTTGACCGAATCTGTAACCTTCATTAGTAGATTCATTTTCTGTGGTTTCCTTGATCAAACTAGAAGTTACCAAGGAACCATACATAGCACCGAATAGGGAGCCGACATTCTGATTAGTTGATAATATTAGTATTAGTTGGAAATTTTGTGAAAGACTCCTGTGAAAAGTTTCATTAACGCGACATTCGTGTCGAGTAGACCTTGTTCTTGTGAGAATTCTTAATTTATGAGTTGTAGGGAGGGATTTATGTCACCACAAATAGAGGCTAAAGCAAGTGTTGGATTTAAAGCTGGTGTTAAAGAGTACAAATTGACTTATTATACTCCTGAGTACCAAACCAAGGATACTGATATATTGGCAGCATTCCGAGTAACCTCAACCCGGAGTTCCACCTGAAGAAGCGGGCGCCGTGGTAGCTACCGAATCTTGTACTAGTACATGGACATCTGTATGGACCGATGGACTTACCAGCCTTGATCGTTACAAAGGGCGATGCTACCACATCGAGCATGTTGTTGGAGAAAAAGATCAATATATTGCTTATGTAGCTTACCCTTTAAACCTTTTTGAAGAAAGTTCTATTACCAAGATGTTTACTTCCATTGTAGGTAACGTATTTGGGTTCAAAGCCCTGCGTGCTCTGCGTCCGGAAGATCTGAAAATCCTCCTGCTTATGTTAAAACTTTCCAAGGTCCGCCTCATGGGATCCAAGGTGAAAGAGATAAATTGAATAAGTATGGTCATCCCCTGTTGGGATGTACTATTAAACCTAAATTAGGGTTATCTGCTAAAAACTATGGTAGAGCTGTTTATGAATGCCTTCGCGGTGGACTTGATTTTACCAAAGATGATGAGAACATGAACTCACAACCATTTATGCGTTGGAGAGATCATTTCTTATTTTGTGCCGAAGCAATTTATAAAGCACAGGCTGAAACATGTGAAATCAAAGGGCATTACTTGAATGCTACTGCAGGTATATGCGAAGAAATGATCAAAAAAGCTATATTTGCTAGAGAATTGGGCGTTCCGATCGTAATGCAAGACTACTTAACGGGGGTATTCACCGAAAATATTAGCTTGGATAATTATTGCCGAGATAATGGTCTACTTCTTCACATCCACAGTGTAATGCATGTGGTTATTGATAGATAGAGAATCATGGTATCCACTTACGGGTATTAGCAAAAGCGTTGCGCATGTCTGGTGGAGATTATATTCACCCTGGTACCATAGTAGGTAAATTTGAAGGTGAAAGAGACATAACTTTGGGCTTTTTTGATTTACTGTGTGATGATTTTTCTCTTCTTTGCCCCCGATTTGAACAATGAAACCCGATGCATGTAATGGAATCGAGTACTATACCTTTTTTCATCTCGAATTGTATTCCCACGAAAGGAATGGTGAAGTTGAAAAACTAATCCTTCAAATCTTTGTTGTAGAGTCGATAAATTATACGCCCTTTGGTTGAAGCATAAGGACTTACTTCAATTTTGACTCTATCTCCTGGCCGTATCCGTATAAAACTATGCCGGATCATTCGTAAAACATAATTTATAATCAGAGCTAAATGAACCCGGAATAGACTGTTGGGAAGCGAGTCAGTAATTAAAGCTTCATGACTCCTTTTTGGTTCTTAAAGTCCCCATGAGGCATCAACTAATAAGAAAGATATCAGACAACCCCCCTTTTTTCTTTTTCACAAATAGGAAGTTTCGAATCCAATTTGGATATTAAAAGGAATACCAGATATAACACAAAATCTCTCCACCTATTCCTTCTAGTCGAGCCTCGCAGTCTGTCATTATACCTCGAGAAGTAGAAAGAATTACAATCCCCATTCCACCTAAAATTCGCGGAATTTGTTGATAATTAGAATAGATTCGTAGACCAAGTCTTTCCAAGTGACATGTCATGTCCAGGGCATCCCAATTGGATTGGCTGGGATGATAGTTTCTCCTTCCGAGTGTCACGCCCTAAACTCGGGAGATGCGACCGGCGCTCAATCGAGTGAACCCAACTAAGCTAGCCTTATCAAATACTTCCTACCCAACTCGATACGAATAAGGAAACCATGCTTCCATTCATTTATTAAGACGAGGAAAGATAGTAAATCCTACAATGTTAGTTCATTTTAAATAAAAACATTAAACCGTCGATAAGTTCCAAGACTCCATACAATTACACTTTAGAGAAGCGAGAATTAGAATTTCCAACATAGTTCGTAGACCCATCAAACGCCCGTAGAAAACCCGCACATATGTCTACGAAGCCTCTAAGGATGTAAAAGACAAGTAAGACAATGCTGGCGACAAGGCCCCGGCTATACCTCAAACGTGGAAGTCCGCAACAACACACGATGTGCAATATAATACCCTTGAAGGAGAAAAGGGCTCACCAAGACTTTGAGAAGAAGGTACTCCGCTAAGCGCGATCAACACGCGATCAAAGATGTTCCGAAATGTTCGCACATCAATCTATTTAAGCAATATAGCACAATTTAACTCATAATCAGGAAAAGTCATAATCTAGGCTCTCTTGAGCATTTTATCGAGCATTTAATGTTCATTAAGGCCTTATGGTTCTTTTATGCAAGATTACGCTATCCCATTACCCATGCCTCTTTACTTATATTTCCCCATATTCTTCAAGAACACATGCATGCAATGCAATCCCCCTTATCCCCAGGAATTACCTCACTAATGACCCGTTGTAGCTATGTGTGAAAATGAGAGCTGAGGTGATGAAGTCTTACCTCTTGGGATGAAGGTTTTAGGTCCCTCACTTGATTATCTTCAATGATTTAACAAGGATTCATGGAGTAATTTTTATGGGAAGCACTTTCCCTCTCTTAGACCCCTTCCTCTCACTCCAAAAGTGTGAGGAAGTAGGCTCAAAATGAGCTATTTCACATGATATAATATCAGGGGGTCGGGTTTAAAATTTTGAAAACTGGAGCCCCAACTCGAATCTGCGATCGCATATGCGATCGCAAAGTTGACATGCGGTCCGCATAATGGAGCACAAAAATGCTCCCCAAAAACTGAACACACTGTCTGGGTCTGCGGCAGGAATGCGGTCCACATACACGTTCTGCGGTCGCATAATGTACCGCAGAACTGCCCTTTACAAAATCCTAAGGAAATTCTACGACGACTATGCGGTCCGCATATTGGTTATGCGATCGCATAATCGACCGCATAGTTGACCTCAAATTTGACCAACACACTAACTCACTCTGCGGCGGATATGCGGTCCGCATACCTGATATGCGACCGCATTCTCGACCGCATAATCGCACTTTTCTAGAAAACTTTAATTCTTGACTTTTTAATGCATAGATCAGCGTAAAGGGTCCGAACCGCGGCGAGCTTTACGCACCTCTAACACATATTCCTAATTTGGCACTACGAGCTTTTGAGTTTTGGGTAGAATTTTTCATGGGGCCTTACATCCTCCCCCACTTAAGATCATTCGTCCTCGAATGAGGATCAAGGTGCACTTATTAGCAGTCTTCATGCAATCTTCTACCTCTTCACAACCTAATACATATCAATAGTCCCCAAATTTGGCTAACTCCCTAAATTTCCGAAAATTTCGCCAGAGTTTCCTTTGTATTTAGGCCTATCCACCTGTCAGAGAGCCCCAGAATCATATCCTAACAACGTAAACATATTCCACAGGCATAACATACCTTGTACCACATTAACCATGGCCATATAGGCAACATATATAACTAAAATGGAACAGTTTTACATAGATTGAATCAAAAGATAAGAGTTTATTGAAACCAAATGCACAAGAGCTATTACATGACTATTCAAACAAATGTGGGTACTTCTTTTTCATTTCATCCTCCGCTTCCCAAGTGGCTTCCTCAACTTGCTGGTTCCATAACACTTTCACGGATGCAATTTCCTTATTTCTCAATTTCCGAACTTGGCTATCAAGAATGGCAACTGGAACATTTTCATACGACAACTCTTCATTAACCTCAATCGTTTCAACTGGCACAAAAGTGGACGGATCTCCCAATACCTTTCTCAACATAGATACATGAAAGACCGGGTGTACCAATGACATCTCGGGTGGCAGCTCGAGCTTGTATGCCACCTGACCAATCCTCTGAATGATTATGTATGGTGCGACATACCTCGGACTCAATTTTCCCTTCTTTCCAAACCGCATGATACCCTTCATAGGGGAAACCTTCAAAAATACCCAATCATCTTCTTTCAACTCTAAATCTCTGCGACGAACATCCGAGTAAGACTTTTGGCGACTCTGAGCAGTTTTCAACCTCTCCTTAATAATCTTGACTTTCTCCATGGCCTGATGCACGAGGTCCGGCCCTATCAGTTCCGCTTCTCCAACCTCGAACCACCCAATGGGAGACCTACATCTCCTACCATACAACGCCTCGAATGGTGCCATCTGAATTCTAGCATGCAAGTTGTTGTTCTTGTAAGTAAATTCTATAAGCGGCAAATGGTCACCCCAGCTGCCCTTGAAATCAAGAGTACAAGCACGCAACATGTCCTCAAGCGTCTGAATAGTCCGCTCTGCTTGCCCATCGGTTTGAGGATGAAAAGTTGTGCTAAGGTTTACCTGCATACCCAAACCTTGCTGAAACTTCTTCCAAAAGTTGGTTGTGAACTGAGCCCCTCGATCTGAAATGATTGAGACTGGACTGCCATGCAACCTGACTATTTCTTTGATATACAACTGAGCATACTGTTCCGTTGTGTCAGTAGCTTTAACTAGCAAGAAGTGCGTTGATTTCATGAGTCGATCCACGATTACCCAAATTGAGTTGAACTTGCGCGGAGTGCGCGGCAACCCTACCACAAAATCCATGTTAATCATTTCCCATTTCCACATTGGAATTTCTATGCTTTGAGCCAATCCACCGGGCCTTTGATGTTCGGCCTTCACTTGTTGACAGTTCGGACATTTTGCCACAAAGTCCGCCACATCCTTCTTCATGTTGTTCCACCAATAAATCTCCTTGAGATCATGATACATTTTCGTAGAACCTGGGTGCATGGAATACCTGGAAGTGTGAGCCTCTGCCATGATCCTTTCCCGAAGACCTTCAATATTAGGAACACATAGGCGGTCTTGGTACCGTAGGGTACCATCATTCATGCCTAAGGAAAAAGCTGTGGTCTTGTGTTTATGAATCCCGTCTTTCAGCTGTGCTAATAATGGATCATTGAATTGCTTTTCTTTCACCTCCACCACGAGCGACGATTCGGCTCTGTTCTGCAAAATTATCCCTCCTCCACTAGAGTCCGCAAGGCGAACTCCCAAACTAGCTAACTGGTGAACCTCCCTTGCCAACGACCTCTGGTATGCCTCCACATGAGCCAAGCTCCCCATAGATTTTCGACTAAGAGCATCCGCTAAAACATTAGCCTTTCCCGGGTGATAGAGAATATCAATGTCGTAGTCCTTGAGTAACTCTAGCCATCTTCTCTGTCTCAGATTCAGCTTCTTCTGCTTGAAAATATATTGAAGGCTCTTGTGGTCCATGAATAGATCCACATGGACCCCATATAGATAATGTCGCCAAATCTTTAGCGCAAACACCACTGCCGCCAGCTCTAAGTCACGAGTTGGATAATTCTTTTCATGATTCTTGAGTTTCCTGGAAGCGTAAGCTATAACCTTGACATGTTGCATTAACACACACCCAAGCCCGACTCTTCAAGCATCGCAATACACCACAAACCCCTCTCTACCCTCTGTCAGGGTTAATACCGGTGCTGTAGTCAGTCTTGATTTAAATTCCTGGAAGCTCCTTTCACATGGGTCGGACCACTGGAACTTAACTGCTTTCTTGGTCAATTTATTCAAGGGAGAGGAAAGAGTAGAAAATCCCTCCACAAACCTTCTGTAGTACCCGGCCAAACCAAAGAAACTACGAATCTCTGTTGGAGTGGTAGGTCTAAGCCAATTTTTCACTGCAGCAACCTTTTGAGGATCAACCATAATCCCCTCCCCGGAGATGACATGACCCAAGAACGCGACAAATTCAAGCCAAAATTCACATTTCGAAAATTTTGCATACAATTGATGTTGATGAAGAGTCTGCATAATTGCCCTGAGATGGTCAGCATGGTCCTCCCGACTTCGGGAATACACAAGAATATCATCAACGAACACTATCACAAAGCAGTCTAGAAAAGGCTTGAAGACTCGATTTATAAGATCCATGAAAGCTGCCAGGGCATTTGTTAGCTCAAAAGACATCACCATAAATTCAAAGTGCCCATACCGAGTCCTGAAGGCCGTTTTTGGAATATCCTGCTCCCTTATCTTCAATTGATGATACCCGCACCGCAAGTCAATCTTTGAGAAACACGTAGCACCTTGTAATTGGTCAAACAAGTCATCTATTCTTGGCAGAGGGTATTTGTTTTTGATTGTGACCTTGTTGAGTTGCCGTAGTCAATACACATCCGCAAAGACCCATCTTTCTTCCTTACAAACAAGAGCAGTGCGTCCCATGGTGACACACTCGGCCGGATGAAACCCTTTTCTAGAAAATCCTTCAATTGTTTCTTTAGCTCTTTCAGTTCTGCCGGTGCCATTCTGTAAGGTGGACTTGATATAGGCTGCGTGCCTGGCATCACATCGATCCCAAAATCAATCTCCCTGTCTGGTGGAATCCCAGGGAGCTCATCTGGAAAACCATCCGGAAATTCATTCACAACGGGTACAGATTCAAGGCTAAGCGCCTCGACATTGGTGTCCGTAACCCACACTAAATGATAGATACACCCCTTCTTGATCATCCTCGCGGCCTTAAGGTAGGAAATAAACCGACCCCTAGGCACTACATTATCTCCCTCCCATTCAATAATGGGCTCATTAGGAAATTCAAGCCTCATAGTTCTAGTCCGACAATTAACTTTGGCAAAGCATGAATAAAGCCAATCCATTCCCATTATTACATCAAAGTCGACCATTCCTAACTTAATAAGATCGGCCGTGATATCCCTGCCCTGTACCGTAACAACACAACCTCTATAGACTCGAGCAGCCGTGATAGACTCACCAACCGGAGTAGACACCAAAAATGGCTCGTGAAGCTGATCCGGTTCCATCCCAAATTCCATAGCAACAAAAGGGGTAACATGGGACAGGTGGAATCGGGGTCAATAAGCGCATACACATCATGAGATTGAACAGTCAGAATACCTGTAACAACATCTGGAGAAGCCTCTGCAGTCTGGCAACCACTCATGGCATAGAACCGGCTGGGTCCTCTTGAACTCTGCGCACCACCCCTAGCTGCAACACGCCCTCCGGGTGCTGGGGTACCTTGAGCTGGGGAGGGGGCTGAAGATGTAGCAACCGTTGGACTGGATGACTGAGTTGTGCCCCTACCCGCTTCCTGGCGGGATACACGACAATGTCTCTGAATATGACCCCTCATCCCACATCCATAGCATATAGGTAACTCCAAATAACAAGTCCCTGAGTGCATCTTCCCGCACCTGGGGCACGAGGACCTCTACTGCTATTGGGACGTCTCTCCTAACCGACCCCGCTGATGGGATCCCCTGTTGCCCTGACCGGGCCTGAAACGACTCCACTGCTGCTGGCTGGGCCCTGATGGCGGTGCACTGGCTGAAAACTGTGCAACAGACTGGGAAGGCCCTGATGATCCTCCCTGAAAGCTGATCTTCCCCACCTAGTGACTCTCCCATGTTGACCGTAGACCGAGCCTTGCTGTTACCCTCTCTCTCCATCCTGTTCTTAAATTTACGATTCTCTGTGGCCTAAGCAAATGCTACCATCTTCCCATAATTCATGTCAAAATTCAATGTAGTCGTAGAAGCCTCATTAATAGTCAAAGAATTAAGGCCCTGAACAAACCGGCGCACCCTGGCCTCCATTGTGGGCAACATATGAATGGCATACTTGGACAAGAGAGCAAACTCCATATAGTACTCCCACACACTTCTGTTACCTTGCTTCAAGTTTTCGAACTCTGCTGCACGGGCTGCCCTTGTCTCGGCAGGCAGGAAATGGTCTATAAATGCATCGGCAAACTCGCTCCACCTCGCCGGAGAGCGTCCCTCCTCACGGGAATCTTCCCACAACTCCAACCACGAATAGGCCACCCCTTTCAGATGGTAGGCCACCAACTCTACTCCCTCTGTCTAAGTTGCACGCATAACCCTAAGGGTCTTGTGCATCTCATCAGTAAAATCCTGAGAGTCCTCTTCTGGATTGTCACCCGTAAACACTGGAGGGTCTAACTGAAGAAATCTATTCACCCTGGAACTGGTGGAATCCCCTTGCTGGCTAGATGAACTGGGTTCAACATTTGACCTCTGGGCCTGAGAGGCCACTAGCTGGGTCAACATCGGGATAGCTCCCCTAAGATCCCCATCAGAAGTACCAGAACCAAAAACTGGGGCTGGAGGCGGGACGAAGGTATCAACGGGAGGGATAGTGGTACCCTCCACAGGTTTAGGAATTGGGGTAGTTTGCTCTGGAATAAAAGAATCAGGCAGAGTGATAGTAGGGCGGCTACCCTCACCCACAGTATCAAGCAGTGAATCATCAGCCACTCCTAAAGTGGCATTAGCAATGGCTTCCTGGCATATCCTCGCTTTCTTCTTAGGTGCCATTCACTAAAGATAGAACAATGCACTAATTAGAGAGGGAACAGTTTCACCGCACGATCCAGAATATCAAAGAAGGGTGTTATTCCTAAAGGCCCAAATAGCATCCAACTTATAGATGTGGTCGACTACACACCGATAAGAAGGACTCTACAAGACACAGCTCCGAGACATCCTAGGACGCTTTAAAACCTTAGGCTCTGATACCAACTTTGTCACGCCCAAACCTCGGGAGGCGCAACCAGTGCTCAATCGAGTGAACCGTACTGAGCAAGCCTTATAAAACACTTCCAACCCAACTCGATACGAATAATGAAACCATGCTTCCATTCATTTATTTAGACGAGGAATGATAGTACATCCTACAATGTTAGTTCATTTTAAATCACAACATTAAACCGTCAATAAGTTCCAAGACTCCATACAATTACACTTTAGAGAAGCGAGAATTAGAATTTCTAACATAGTTCGTAGACCCATCCAACGCCCGTACAAAACCCACACATATGTCTAAGGAGCCTCTAAGGATGTAAAAGACAAGTAAGACAATGTCGGCGACAAGGCCCCGGCTATACCTCAAAAGTGGAAGTCCGCAACAACAAAAGATGTGCAATATAATCCCCTTGAAGGAGAAAGGGGCTCACCAAGACTTTGAGAAGAAGGTACTCTGCTACGCGCGATCGACACTATCCGCAATGGAGCCACCTACATTCATTTAACAAATGTAGCGCCCCCGGCAAAAGGGACGTTAGTACCATGGAATAGTACTAGTATGTATAACTAAACACCATCTAGTTAGAAAGAACTTTCATACCAAACATAGAGAAATCACAAGTATAACTCAATAGCTTTAAAGGATCACAACATTATCAAGTAGTAGGATCATGCAATTTTTCACATTATGTTTCCATAGCCTTTAGTGTAGGGCATTTCATACTGTTCATCCTTGTTTGCTATACCACCACTAGCTTGAGCGGAGTCTGATCTCGACGCGATTGGCTAGGCTGCCTCATTTGAGACATACACTTCAATCACAATCTCTCTTTCCTTTTTATCCGGGGTTCAATGTCAATATATTACCACCATGTGTGAGGCATGGTGTCCGATCTCGGCTCGATCGGCTAGGCCGCCTTACCAAGGCATTTCCCCTTTTCCATCAATCATCTCCATTCAACCTTTGTTTCACATATATCGTTTCATAGGCACATGGGGCCACAACTATCACGTCATATATTTGGCACTAGGCCACATCTCACACCATCCCCAATTTCAATGGTAGATTTGTAATTCAAGATAATAAGTGCACACAGGAGCAATTAAAATTGTAGGCATAGAGGAGACTTCACATAGATGGCACAACATATGCAGCTTTGATTTCAATTTAAGTTCTAAGCATTTCATATCAAGATTCATAGTCCTTGCACCTTTTCCAGTTATCAAGAGTAGCATTTTGATCATATTGAGACACACTTCCCACGCATATAAGGTTGCAAAACAAATTCAAGTGAAATAACAATCCATACAACAATTCAATTTTAATCTTACCGTATTCACACAACCACCGATAAAGCTCAATTTCTAAAAGACGGGGTTTTAGCCATACATACCTCAACCGAGCTTTCCTTAATCCTATAACATTCCGGAATGTTCGCACTTCAATCTATTTAAGCAATATAGCACAATCTAACTCATAATCAGGAAAAGATCATAATCTAGGCTCTCTTGAGCATTTTATCGAGCATTTAGTGTTCATTAAGGCCTTATGGTTCTTTTATGCAAGATTACGCTATCCCATTACCCATGCCTCTTTACTTACATTTCCCCATAATCTTCAAGAACACATGCATGCAATGCAATCCCCCGTATCCCCATGAATTACCTCACTATGACCCCTTGTATCTATGTGTACAAATGAGAGCTGAGGTGATGAAGTCTTACCTCTTGGGATGAAGGTATTAGGTCCCTCACTTTATTATCTTCAATGATTTAACAAGGATTCATGGAGTAATTTTGATGGGAAGCACTTTCCCTCTCTTAGAACCCTCTCTCTCACTCCAAAAGTGTCAGGAAGTAGGCTCAAAATGAGCTATTGCACAGGGTATAACGTCAGGGGGTCGGGTTTAAAATTTAGAAAACTGGAGCCCGACTCGGATCTGCGATCGCATATGCGATCGCAAAGTTGACATGCGGTCCGTATAATGGACCGCAAAAATGCTCCCCAAAAACTGAACACACTGTCTGGGTCTGCGGCAGGAATGCGGTCCGCATATACGTTCTGCGGTCGCATAAGGCACCGCAGAACTGCCCTTTACAAAATCCTAAGGAAATTATGCAACGACTATGCGGTCCGCATAATTGTTATGCGATCGCATAGTTGACCTCAAATTTGACCAACAAACTGACTCACTCTACGGCGGATATGCGGTCCGCATACATGATATGCGACCGCATTCTCGACCGCATAATCACACTTTTCTGGAAAACATTAATTCTTGACTTTTTAATGCATAGATCAGTGCAAAGGGTCCGAACCGCGGCAAGCTTTTACGCACCTCTAACACATATTCCTAATTTGGCACTATGAGCTTCTGAGTTTTGTGTAGAAATTTTTACGGGGCCTTATAATTTATTCCTCCAATCCCATGTTAGACTTCTTGAGTTGATCTCAGCGTGGCCTTCTTCAATCACCAACTTGGATAACTGTACAACAGCCCCCGAGAATATGTCATCTTCGACAACCCCAGGTTCGCGAGTGCATCGGCCTCACTGTTCTGATCTCGAGGAATGTGGACAAGAGTCCATTCTTTGAAGCGATGCAATGTGATTTGAAGTTTGTCTAAGTATCTTTGTATCGTGTCTTCTCGAACCTCGAAACTCCCATTTACTTGGTTGACTACTAGAAGGGAGTCGCATTTTGCTTCGACGACTTCTGCTCCTAGGCTTTTGACCAGATCGAGACCTGCAATGATAACCTCATACTCGGCCTTGTTGTTAGTAAATTTTGAAGTTTTTATAGATTGCCTAACCATGCCACCCGTAGGCGGTTTCCGAACGATACCGAGCCCGGACCCTTTCACGTTAGAGGCACCGTCAGTGAATAGGGTCCATACCCCCCATGATGTGCCCAATTTTAGCAAGAGTTCTTTCTCTGCCTCGAGCATGAGGTCAGGCGTCATGTCGGCCACGATGTCCGCCAAAATTTGGGACTTGATAGCCGTCCGGGGTTGGTACTCGATATCATACCCTCCGAGCTCGATGGCCCATTTGGCCAATCTGCCCGATAATTCAGGTTTGTGCAAGATGTTTCAAAGAGGGTATGTTGTTAAAACACATATACGATGGCATTGAAAATAAGGTTTTAATTTATGACATGCACTTATTAATGCAATAGCTAATTTTTATAAGTGTGGATACCTGGTTTCAGCATCTCCTAGAGTCCGACTTACGTAATAAATAGGGAATTGCGTACATTGTTCTTCCAGAACTAACACACCAGTTACCGCTACTTCGGATACAGCCAGATACAAGTACAACGTTTCATCTTCCTTCGGGGTGTGGAGCAAAGGTGTGCTCGAGAGATACTGCTTTAATTCCTCTAAAGCATGTTGGCATTCCGGAGTCCACTCAAAGCTATTTTTCTTCTTGAGCAAGGAGAAGAAATGATGACTCTGATCTGACGATCTTGAGATGAATCAGCCTAAGGCCGCTACACGCCCGGTCAGCCGCTGTACGGCCTTCACATTGTTCACCATTGTGATTTCTCCAATGGCTTTGATTTTGTCGGGGTTGATCTCGATCCCCCTATTCAACACCATGAAGCCTAAAATTTTTCTCGATCCTACTCCGAAGGCACATTTCTCGGGGTTGAGCTTCATGTTGTAGCTTCTAAGAATATCAAATGTTTCCTGCAAACGAGTCAAATGGTCCTATGCGCACAGGGACTTAACTAACATGTCTTCAATGTAAACTTCCATACATTGGCCTATTTGATGTTCGAACATCTTATTAACTAGGCGTTGGTACGTATCTTGCGTATTTTAGCCCAAAGGGCATTACATTATAAAATTATGTACCATACTTCCTGATGAACGAAGTCTTTTCCTTGTCCTCTGGGTTCATTTGAATTTGATTATACCTGGAGGGCGTCGAGAAAAGTGAGGATCTCGTGACCGGCTGTGGCATCGATTAAGCGATCGATGTTGGTAAATGGGAATGAGTCTTTGGGGCATGCTTTATTCAAGCCTTTATAATCTATGCACATTCTTAATTTATTTCCTTTTTTAGGAACCACTACAACATTAGCCAACCACTCAGGATATTTTACCTCCCTAATTGATCCTATTTTGAGGAGTTTTGTTACCTCGTCTTTGATGAACGCATGTTTTACCTCAGACTGAGGCCTCCGTTTCAACTTCATTGGTTTGAACTTGGGATCGACACTTTGTCGATGGGTGGTTATTTCCGGCGGGATCCCTGTCATGTCGAAATGAGACCAAGCAAAGCAATTAATATTGTTAATAAGAAATTGGATGAGTTTTTTCCCGAGTTCGGGGGTTGATCCCATTCCCAAGTATACATTTCGATCTGGAAGATGCTCGACCAAGACGGCCTATTCGAGTTCTTCGACCGTTGATTTTGTTGCATCCGACTCCTCGAGGGAAACGAAGGTTCGAGGAGTGAGGAAGTCTTTTCCGTCATCTTCGTTCGAATGCTCACAGACCACCTGTTCCTCGGGGGTCAGCTTGTTTTCTGACTCATCCTAGATGGGGGGAGTCGATGTTGGTGCCATGTCGTTTGCCGCGAACATCTCCTTTGTTTCATGTTGTTCTCCGTACACCGTTTTTATACCATCCTTTGTTGGGAACTTCATCATCTGATGAAAAGTTGATGGTACCGCCCTCATGTTGAGTATCCACGGCCTTCCAAGTAAGGCATTCTACCTCATGTCACATTCGATGACATGAAACTTGGTGTCTTGAATGCACCAGACACGTCGATTGGGAGGATGATTTCTCCCTTCGTTGCCTCGCTTGCCATGTTGAATCCATTGAGGACTCGAGAGGTGGGTATGATCAGATCGAGCAGTGTAAGCTGCTCCACCACCTTCGACCTGATTATGTTGGCCGAGCTACTTGGATCCACGAGCATACGTTTAATTTGAACGTTATTCAAAAGAAAAGAAATTACCAGTGCATCATTATGAGGTTGGGACAAGGCCTCAATGTTTTCTTCTCTAAATGTAAGGGCGTCCTCGAGTATATAGCTCCGAGTTTGCCTTTCCGTTGCGATGGACACTTTGGCCCGTTTGAACATGGGTCCCTGTGGGACGTCGGCACCTCTAACGATCATGTGAATGTTTTGCTGAGGTTCTTCTGGTCCATTATTTTCATTTGCCTCTCTTTCTCGAAAGTGTTTCTTGGCTCGATTGCTAAGGAATTCTCAAAGGTGCCCTTCATTGATCAGTCGAGCCACCTCCTCTCGAAGCTTCCTACAATCCTCGATCCTATGACCGTGAATGCCATGGTATTCACACATCAAGTTGGGGTTCCTTCGGGAAGGATCTGGCTATGTGGGCTTTGGCCATCTGGTATCCTTGATTCTACCCATGGCTAATACGATGTTTGAGACATCTATGTTGAAGTTGTATTCCGACAATCGGGGTGCCTCCATTGACCCCGAATGCCTGTCAGACCCGGTCTTTCTCATAAGTCCCCGAGAATTTCGGCCTCGATCTACTCCTCGATCATTTCGAGGTATATTCTTCCTCGAAGTATCTCTTCGATCTTCGAACTATGGCTGATACCTTTCTTTGCCTAATCTCGACTCCCTTTCTGTAGACCTTAGTTCCTTTGCTAGGAGCCTGCTTGGATATTGTAAGCCAGAGGGGGCTCCCAATTGGTCATCTTCGACCCGGATCTTCAATTGATACCTGTTGTGCACATCCGCCCAGGTAACGGCGAGATATTCGATCAAATTTTGCTTTAGCTGCTTCGAAGCTATCGAGCTTCGTTCGTTCAAACCTTGAGTGAAGGCCTGCACTGCCCAGTCATCGGAGAGCGGTGGTAATTCCATTCGCTCCATTTGGAAACGAGATACAAATTCCCTCAGCATCTCGTTCTCCCTTTTTTGATCTTGAAGACGTCGGACTTCCTTGTAGCAACCTTGATGGCACCGGCATGTGCCTTCACAAAAGAATCTGCCAACATGGCTAACGAATCTATCGAGTTCGGGGGTAGGTTGTGATACCACATCATGGCCCCCTTCGATAGTGTTTCTTCAAATTTCTTCAGCAAGACGGATTCAATCTCGTCATCCTTTAAGTCATTCCCTTTTAAGGGATAGGTATAAGAGGTAATGTGCTAATTGGGGTCCGTGGTCTAGTTATACTTCGGGACATCGGTCAAGCTGAATTTCTTTAGGATGGGCTTCGGAGCTGCACTTGATGGGAATGGTTCCTGTACGAACTTCTTTAAATCTACGCCCTTCAGAATCGGGGGTGCGCCCGGGATCTTATCGACCCTCGAGTTATAAGTCTCCACCTTTTTATCGTTAGCCTCTATCTTCTTTTCTCCTGATTCAATCCTTTTTGTGAGGTCCTCGAGCATCTTCATAATAGCGGGGTCTACTACTGACCTGTTGTTACTCGATCTCTCTGGTTCCTACTCGACTCGAGGAGCCATTTCCGGTGCTGATGTGCTTGGAGTTTTTTGTTGACTTTGTAGCTGAGCAATAGCCACTTGTTGTGCTTGCAACATCTCAAAAATGACTTTGTAACGACCCGGTCGGTCGTTTTTAGAATTTACGCACTGATACCCTATTAACTGCTTCCCCTAAGTTCATTTCTGCTATTTTGGTTTGCCGAGACATTCGGTGTAGGGTTTTTGGAGAGTTTTGGGACACTTAGTCCCTAAATGAGAGCTTAAGTGTTGGAAAGTTGCCCATAGTTGGAACAGTGTGGAGACGACCTCGGAATGGAGATCCGATGGTTCCGTTAGCTCCGTTAGGTGATTTCAGGGTTGGGAGCGTGTTCGGAATGTGTTTTGGAAGTCCGTAGCTAATTTAGGCTTGAAATGCCGAATGTTGGAATTTTGAAGTTTCCGGTCTGATAGTGAGATTTTGATCCGAGGGTCGGAATGGGATTCCGGAAGTTGTAGTAGCTCCGTCATGTCATTTGGGACGTGTGTGCAAAATTTCAAGTCATTCGGACGTGTTTTGGTTAGGTTTTGATCGAAAGCGTATTTTGAAGAAAATTGGAGTTCTTAGGCTTAAATCTTTGGTTAATTCGGGTTTCCGGTGTTGTCTTAGGTGTTTTAAGGATTGGTACAAGTTTGAGTAGGGTATTAGGTGATATCGGTGCTTTTGGTTGAGGTCCCGGGGGCCTCGGGATGAATTCGGATGGTTGACGAAAGGATATTGGAAGTTGGGAGATTTTAGATTTTTTCTGCTTTTGGTATTTTCGCATATGCGGTTCCCAAACCGCACATGCGGCTAAGTAGACCGCAGAAACGGGTTTAGGTTGGTTCAGCAGAATCCGCAGATGCGGTGGATTTTCCGTAGAAGCGGATCCGCATCTGCGAGATTAAGACTGCATGTGCGGAAATTTGGCCTTTTAGTGAAAGTTGCAGATGCGACCTGAGTTCCGCAGAAGCGGGACCGCAGAAGCGAAAATCACTGGGCAGAAATATGAAATTCGAGGGTTTAGTTTCAAAAGTTAGAAAAATCAAATTGGAGCTCGGGAGAGGGCGATTCTGAGAGGGATTTGGAGAGAAGATCATTGGGTAACGTTTCTTTAATCCTTTCTAGTTATATTCCATCAATCTATAGTTAATTTTATCATTTAAATTCGGATCGGGGATCAAAAATTTTGAAAAATTGGAAGAAACTTCTTAGATCGAATTATTGAGTTTAGAGTGGGTGTTTGACCTCCGATTTGAGAGATTTTTATATGCTTAAACTCGTAAGAGTACGAAGGTTCTGAAAATGTTAAATTCATCTGATTCCGAGACGTTGGCCTGAGGGGCATTTTGGTTATTTTGCATGATTTCGTGTATTAGCTTTGAATTAAATTGTAGAATTGGTTGCTTGTGATGTTATTTACAATATGTAATTGAACTGAATAGATTTGAGCCATTTGGAGTCGGATACTCGTGGCAAAGGCGTGGTTTCTAGTTGATTTTTGAGTCGGTTCGAGGTAAGTGGCTTGTCTAACTTTGTGTGGGGGACCTTTCCCCTTAGGATATGATAATTGGTATTTAAATGCCTTGTACGTGAGGTGATGAGCGCGTACTTGAGCTAATTGTTGAAAAATCCAGTTTTACTTTAAGTACTTAAACTGAGTTCCTTTCTTGCTTTGTTCTACTTGCAAATATAGCCTGTGTTAGTTTAGAAAAGCATGCTTGGTTGATTTACTTGGCCTAATTGCTTAAATTGCTTTGTTTGTTTTACGTGAAGCATGTTAGACTAAAATTTCCTATTGCCTTGGTATTAAACTCCATTTCCGAATATCTTCTTGATGTTGCTGCGTATTTACATTGGGACTACGGATGTGGAAATCCGGTAGCTCCCCCCCTCCCCCTTGATTGTTTTACATTGGGACTGCGGGATCGATTCTCGATAAATCCCCCTGCGCATTGATAGTTGGACTACGGGACGGTATCTCGGGAGATCCTTCGGATATACATATTTGATGAACTACGGGACGGTATCCCGGGAGATCCACTAGGCAGTTGAGAAAGGACTACAGGACGGTATCCTGGGAGATCCTCATTTGGTATCATTGGTATTGAGTTGTACCTTTCCGTGTTTACTCTGTTCTTCGTGTATTTGTTGTTGTCTTGTATATTCTGTCTTATTTCACTGTTATACACATTATTTCTGTTTGTTTTCGTACTATACATCCTTATTATATTGTCTAACCTCAGTAGGGCCCTGACCTTTCCTCGTCACTACCCGACCGAGGTTAGGCTTGGCACTTACTGAGTAGTGTTGTGGTGTACTCATGCCCCCTTCTGCGCATGTTTTTCATGTGCAGATCCAGGTACCTCCACCCAGGCGTATCACCCTTGAGGCGGAGAGATCTAGCAGAGACTTCGAGGTATATCTGCCGCGTCCGCAGACCAAGGAGTCTCTATCTTACTCTATCCTTTAGCAGTTAGCCTCCCTTTCTTACTGTTGTTTAGACATTCTGGAGTTAGAGCAGTGTATACATTCTGTTAGCCTGTGTTTCCCGTGAGTTTTCGGGTTTTGGGATGTTGTTGTAGATTTCCATGATGTTGAGTTGTATATGTCGAGCGACACTTATATACAGTCTTCCTTCTAGTTGTTCAATTTTTAGTTATTTATTTCCGCAAGTTTATCTTGTTTCCGCATTGTTAGGATTACCTAGTCGTAGGGACTAGGTGCCGTCACGACATGTTCACGGAGGGCGAACTGGGGTCGTGACAGACTTGAAGGCTAACTTCTCTTTCCACCCAAGCTGGAGTCCCTTGCGCTTCATGTTGGTTTTCCATGCGCACACTTCCATTGGTATGAGAGCTGATATCGACATGCACAGCATTGCGTGAGCCCACGTTGATGGGGATTTGTGCTGGTGCCACCCCAGGGTTTTGCGGTGGTACACCGGCATCTGCACCGTTCTCTCCATGAAGCCCAATACCGTTGTTTTCGTGTGCATTTGCTGAGTTAGACATTTTTTGACCTAAAATCAAAGATTCTTGGACAAGAAAAAGTGTGAAGAATAACTTGTGTTTTTAGAAAACTAGCACCAAAACAATCACTATTATTTTAGCCCCACGGTGGGCGCCAAACTGTTTACCTTGAAAATGGTATTAACAATTATATTTGATTTTATGGTTCTAAAAATATGTGATTTATTTCAATATTAGCTGTTAGGCAATAGATGCTAAGTGTAAGTGAAGAGAATAAGATATGCAAATCAATGTTGTCGCAAGACTAGGCCTCGAGCTGGCTGGAACAGGGGGCTTCGAGGTCTAGTTAGGGCAGTTAGCAATGAACAATTGATGAAGAAACAATGATATGGAAGGCCTCTAAGATAGCCTTCTGCGGTTAATAATGGGAAATAAATGAAGAACAATAAATGAACAAGCAATAAATCTGTAGAGTAATTGTTGGACACGTTTAGGCAAGAAAAGCAGAGAATGTTCTATTGTATTCAATATTCATGTTCTTTACAAAATGACAAGGGTCCCCATTCTATAGGAGGGGGGAATCCCAACATAGTACATGTCTAATAAGGACGAGGAAATGCTATTGGTATAGCTGTATAATGGCTTAGTACGGATTTGTAGTATTTCTCGCAGACTCTGTCAGTTCTAATCACGTGCCCTCGGGGATTTCCTGCCTTTCCATGACGGTCGTCGATTTTCATGCTGCCTCGAGGTACACTGTGATGTGTCTTTGATATACCCTCTCGAGGCGAGTGCTTCGGGAACGAACCTTAGACTGTGCTTAGAGCCCATCGAGGCCGGGCTTGAAACGCCATAGAAGCCATAAAATCGACCTTCCCTGATTTTGGCCGTATACAAACCTAAAGCTCTTCAAGAAGAAATTGACATGTATCAAGGAATATGGATGGTTAATGAGGAGATACAGGAACGCAAGAAGAGGAAGGATACCACCCAGGCGAACTAGGCAATATAACGAACAAGACAAAAATGATGGCAAATGCTTTGAGCGTGGAAGATTTGGGCATGTTCAAGCTGAATGTCCTGATCTTAAAAGAAAAGTTTCCAGAGGCTTCAAATAGTACAAATCATTTGGAATCTGGAGTGATGAAGACAGTTCAGAACACGAAGAGATAGCAAATCTTTGCTTCATGACATTTCTGGAAAACGACATGAACAAACTCTCAGGGTTCTGGACAGGGAGGACACATCAGAAGATGAATGCAAAGATGACAATGAGAACTGTTTCATGGCACGAGGTAAACAAGCGAGGTAAGATCTTATAACTGTGAAAGGTGTGATGAATTGCAGGATATTCTTGACCTTACGTTGAAAGAGTCTCAAAAAATGATGAATAAACTAAAAGAGACTCAACAAAGAAGTAAAAGACTAGAAAATCAAGCTTGAAGTATGTGAAATTGAAAAAGAAGTACTTCAAGAAGAGTTTGAGGAATTGCAAATGCAACTCAATGGTATGCGCAAATCCACCAGTCATAGCTTTGTCAGGTTAAACCAGGCGACAAGTCAACTGGGGAAGGACCAGCCAGAACAGAGTCCACTAGTACTAACACTAATGAAAGATCCAAAAATGAATCAAGAGTTACGTGTCACTACTATAACAAAGTGGACATAACTATTCCTTTTGTCGATTTCGTAAATCAAATGTCTCGAGATGGATTTGGAAACCCAAAAACAATCCTGAGTCGAGTACTACTAATCAACCAGGACCCAAGCAAGCTTGGGTACCTAAAAGAAAGTAATAACTATCTTTTGCAGGAACACCACAAGAGGAGTTCCAAAGGAAAATGGTACTGAGATAGTGCATTTTCCAGTCATATGATAGGTGACAAAAACCTATTTAAGGAATTACAAAAATAGACGGAGGAAGTGCCATGTTCGGTGATGACACAAAAGGAAAAATAGTTGGTACTAGAACAATTCATTTCAATAATAATTGTGATATCACTAAGGTTTATCTTGTTGACGGACTTAACTACAATCTTCTGAGTATAAGTCAGCTATGCGAATCAGGGTATGAAGTAAAGTTCAAGGAAACAGGTTGTTCTATTGAAGATATAGATGTTTATATCCTCCCAAGTAAAACGTATGGAAATGTTTATATTCTTGATGGCTTTGAACATATAGATGGTCATATTTGTTTAACATCCATATTTGATGATCCATGGTTATGGCATAAGAAACTTGGTGTTGATACCAAATTTTTCCCTATATATTTTTCAATATGCAAAATAACTTCAAAATGGCTTATATATGCATATGTAAGCATATTCAAGTGTTTTATTATCTTTTTCAGAATTTTAAAGGTTTTTAAATCAATTTATTTTCCTTTTTATCCATAAAAACCAATAATTAAGTCCAAAATTATCATTTTTTGGTAATTCATCTTTTGTATTTTTATCTTTATGCTGAAATATAGCTAAGGTAATTTTTGCATATTTTTACAAATTTATTTAGTATTTTTAAGCTAAATTTGCATAATTGCAATATTAGCCTCTTTTAAGATTTAGTTGCGTTTATGTTCATAAAATCAAGTCCTATATTTTTAAAAGCGTCAATTATATATCATAAATCATGTTAGTGCTTTCAATTTATTTCTAGAAATTAATTTACTATTTTTTATAATTTTAAAAGGGAAAACTGGCTATTAAAAAGTAGCCCAATTATATTTCAATTTTAGCCTAAATCTAACCCCAAATTGAACCCAATTTCCTCGGCCCAATTCCCATTCAAACCCGACCCCTAACCCAATTAAATGATCCAACCCGGATTCCGCACCTACCGTCTTTAATCCGGGCCGTTGATCATTCAGATCAACGGCCAATATTAGCCCTTTCCATTTTTAACCTCAAACGACCCCTTACCCTACCTCATTCTTCACCAAACGCTGCCCTTGAATTCTCCTTTCTCTCAATTCTCTCTGAAACCTCACCTGAACCCTAGCCGCCACCCTCTAATCCTACCCTAATCAACCTTAATACCTATCTGATCCATGGCCCCTCGTGGTCATTTAGGACGTGTATCATCCTCCTATGGCTCCTAAGTGTTTGGTTCTGTGGTTTCATGACCAGACCTCGAAGGAGTCTGGTCCAGTCCTGCTCGACTATTGTTCATGGCCTTTCTCCGGCTATCCACGACCTTTCTCCGGCCATTCATGGCCTTTCAGGGCAGATCCTTGACTTTTTCTGGTTAGATCGTTAACTTTCGAGGTCTTTCTCACTTCTTTTGGGTTTTCTAAAACCCTAGCTCTAAGACCTTTCAATTTTCTTTCAGATCTCTCTTAGATCTGTACTTACTATGAATTTCTTAAGTGTTTTCTCGAAGGTTGTTCAACTTTTCTTTCAAAATGACTCCTCATTTTTTCCAATGATTAGGTTTTTCCTTTATGTTTTTCAAAAGATTTCTTCTCTGATCTTAATGTTGTTGTTATTTTTTCTATGTTTAAAACGGTTTGCTCATGTTGTTCTTCTATCTATTTCAGCATGTTTAAAAACCCTAATTCCTTTTAGTCTTATCCGAGTTCTGAGGCTGTTTGTTTAAATGTGCACTTGTTCTTTGTTTCTGACTCCCTTTTCCTTGTGTGACTTGTTTGATTTTGATTTCTTACCATATCTTAAACTCGACTACTGTTGAAGCCCTAAATTTCTTAGAAGTTTTCTCACTTGTTACTACTGCGAGACCTTTACCTTTTTCTGATTTCTCTTGTCTGGTATTATGTTCCTCTTCACTATTGATTCTATGTGACTACTTGACCTATTTGACTACTGTGCCTCGAATATTTTCCTTACTACTGAATCCTAGCTTATTTCTGCCACTACTGCATGTTTGTGTTATCTCTTTTGCCAATGTGTTTGGCCTCGCATGTCTGATGCTTCTATTCACTCTATTTATATACTGAAGTGCAGAATCATGTTTCTTCCTTGATTGAACTTGTAACTGATTGCAAAAGCTTTTCTTTTATTAACCCTAATTTCACTCGCTTGTTTAAATTAATTGATTCATTTCCCTTTACTGCGATATTTAACCTTGTTGAATCCTTTTCAAAATAAGCCTATTTCGTACTTGGACTTGATTGTGTACTGCATGCTTTTACTGTCCCTTATATGGAAATAATCAACCTGTCCAAACTAATTTTCTTTCCTTAATTGAAACCTGTTAGTACCCGTTAAGCCATGATTCCTTAATTAAAGGGAATCACTTGTGTAATTGATTCTGACTTGTGATTGTTTCCATGTTTGTGTTAAGACTTTACTTATTACCTTACTTATCACTCGTTTTCAAAAGCTATAAATACCCACCCCTCTTCTTTCAAAACACGAACAACTGGAGTTCAAAACACACACTCACACTTAAAACTCTCTCTTTCTTTACTGCTATTTGTGCTACTGCTTTTGTCTAGCCGGCTGAAAGCCAAGGTTAGACTGTGGAATCTTGCTTACTTTTCCTTACTGCACTTTGCTTCTCTACTGGTATGTCCTAGTTAATTTTTTCAAGCCTCAGAAACAACATGCTTTCATTAGTTGCTTCAATTT
This sequence comes from Nicotiana attenuata, assembly GCF_001879085.1. Taxonomy (NCBI): domain Eukaryota; kingdom Viridiplantae; phylum Streptophyta; class Magnoliopsida; order Solanales; family Solanaceae; genus Nicotiana; species Nicotiana attenuata. The sequence goes on from NW_017670633.1 coordinate 72,142, forward strand.
TCTCATTCTTGTTTACTTCTGCTTATGTTTTTGCAGTCTTTTACATTACTAGCATGCTGAAATATGTTCCCTTCCCCTTTTAGAATAATGTTTCCCTCTATATGTACACTGTCAGTCGCTTGTTATGTGATTTGCTAACTTATGAATCCAAAACCCCATATCCCCTCTATGTGTTTTTGTTCCTTTTGTTGGTTCGTGTCCATGCCAGCATCAGCTATTGATGTGCATGACCAAACCCGCCCCTTCCCGGGGTCATATACTTCATACAATGCATTCCCAAAACCCCTCGACCCTTTGAGTGATTACTGATTCTGTGTACTTTGAGCTGTTACTACTGTTTTCAAATCACCCTTTAATACTTACTATTTCCAACTCAGTTTTAATCAATCTTTGTCCTGCACTTCCACTATATTCTTAGAACCTAGGTTCTGCCCCTCTTGTGTGAGCCTTGCCTTGGGACCCTTGAGCTCGCTCTGAACTTGGACACATAAGGGCTGGCCCTTCCACACTGCACTCATTCTTGTCTGGTTATGCAAACCTGGGTGTAAGCACTGCCCGGGGTCCCTTGAGACCCTTAGGGAACTTTGACACACCTAGGTATGACAAAGGCTTTGAACACTATGGGCATCTGAAGTGATTAATTATATAACTCAGATAGGAAGTCAAGATCAGGATTGTTTTGGTTGTAATTTCTTATATCTACACTTCTTTTGTAATTTAAGTATTTGGTCTGTAATAATTTGTAACAAACATTGGGGTTTGGCCAGTAAAAAGGGATGGGGCAATTATGCATTTTTTAAGGGTAGATATCCTGCCTATAGGATCTGTTCTGCATGTTTTACTTCCACACTTAGATATCCTGCTTATAGGATCTGTTTCATAAAGTTTTGCATGTTTTACTTCCACGCTTAGATATCCTGCCTATAGGATCTGTTCTGCATGTTTTACTTCCACACTTCGATATCCTGCCTATAGGATCTGTTTAATGAGTTTCGCATGTTTTCCTTCCACGCTTAGACATCATGTCTATAGGATCTAATGGCTATAATCAGACATCATGCCCTCAAAGTTAAAATCAGCTTCTAAATTAGATGTCATGCCTATAAGGTTAATATCAATCTTCTTATAGAGATCATGCCTATAGGAAGTTCGCTGTGATCAAATAAATCCTGCTTACTCCATTTCATGTTCAATTAGATACCATGCCTATAGGACCAAAATTAGCCTTGAATACTTAGATACCATGTTTGTAGGAATAAAAATCAGTTATCATGCCTATAGGATCTACAACTAGTTTTGCTAAAAATCAGTTTGACTCGTACTATTCTGAACCAGTTTAAACTACCTACTCCTTTATCGATACGGTTTAGAAAGCATGCCTATAAGATCTAAGTCACTCGTTTAGAACTGTTTACTGCTTTACTACATTCCTAATCAGCAATAGATATCATGCTCCTAGGACATCACTATTACGGCTAGGCAAGCCTTAGGTAATAATAATGATAAAATGGAATCCGCCTTTATCCAACTAGCAACTGCTACAACCAGCAGGCAGGCCTGATTCAGACTTCTTATTTGAGCTATATAATGAATCTGGTTCCAACCGAAATCCTCTATATTAGGATTTTTTTTAAAATTCAGACTTTAACTGTGCTTGAGTCGTGCTATTTATATGTACTATTTGCGGAGGAATATATGAGCCCCTAACTGCCTACATGTTTCCCTTTTTAAATGAAGTCCTACGTGTTTTGTATGTCGCCTTAGCCTTTTGCCTTTAAACCTAAGAGTCAGCCTAAATCCTGCCAATAATAGGAATAGTAGTCCTAAATTTCTCCGGGACTGACAGGAATGGGATGGGTAATAGCATGCAATAGAGTTCGAGACCAATCCGCGCTTTAAATACCTTTACGGGGTGGGAAGGGTAGATATGGATATGATGGCCGGTGCGTTAATACCACGTGTAGCCCCTCTTTTAAGGAGTGATTACCGGGTATTGCATTGATGTGATCCATATTACAAAGAAACCTAGGACCCCTTTATATTCATCAGCATGCTTAGTTATAACTCTTTTAAAACATTGCTTTACTTTATTATTTCCAAACACTTGTGTATTTAAAATCCACTCTTATTTGAGCCTTGTTTGTTTACTTGTTAATTGCACAAATTCACAAAGAACCATCTGGCCGGGAACCACACTAGTGGATCCTGAGGGGTGCCTAACACCTTCCCCTTGGGATAATTTCAAGCCCTTACCCTATCTCTGGTTATCAAACATAGTTGTAGTTGAACCCTATGGGTGCCCTAACGCACCTTAAAATCGTTAGGTGGCGACTCTTCAAATTGCAAATCCCCTTTCCCGAAAGGAAGGAGTTGTCCCAAACCAAATGTCATAAACCCGATTCCGCGAAGGAAAAAGGGGGCGTGACAGCATGGCGACTCTGCTGGGGATTTCTTTAGGATTTTACCATTTCAGATTATTCTTGTGAATTTGTACCTCTCCCTATGTGCAATTATCTGTTTAATTCCTTAAAGCATTTAATTTCTTCTTTAGAATCTAAACTGACATATCTTCCTTGTTTTCTTTTCTTTATTGCTTTACATTTATGAAACTGTTGTATTTATCGCTTTCTTAACGTGCAAATACATGTCAACATGCTTTTAATTATTGCATAATCATGCTCAACATCATACACCACTCATGCCAAAACAGATACCATAGCAATGCTTATAATGAGTGATTGCACTTTTCCTATATCATTACCCCCTAAATTCGGAAAGGCGTATTTGCGGTAAAACTAGTCGATCAGCGGTGCAGTCGACAATTCCGAGCCTTCCCCCTTGAGTTGTCCGCTTAAGGGTACCAGTCTAAAACCCCATAGAAACCTTACTCTGTTTAAATTGTGCATGCATCATGGTCAAACCTAGTCAGATCAGTTATGTTGTCCACATAATAATCCTTTAAGATAACCTTGTCCAAAGTCCACTGGGTTTCCCTAAACCCAAAACGGACGTCGTCACGTTCCGTGCATTTATTTGGAGAACTAGATGCCTCCTGCTAATCAATGATATTAAATAGTCGAGTCTGGTGGGGGGAGGGTCTAACCTTATTTGCCTTGCAGAAATATGAGGCACGAAGTCCCCAGATTCAGCATGGTCACCAACATCCACCCATGGTTGCTAAGCTGGTGGAAAGATTTACACTCTAGTGATTAGAATCTCATCAGAAAATATCTCGGAAATCTACCATCCCTCCTGGAAATCCAACCCAATAACATGATCATAGAAGCTGCCACATTGTTTTGGGATTGTGAAAGAGCCGTATTGTGCTTTGGGGGTATTGAAATAACACCTTTGCTGGAGGAGATAGGAGGACCAGCTGGCCTAGTATGGGAAACTCCGAGCTTGCTAATGCCTGAGAATCGCAAAGGTAGAGGCTTCCTTATAATGATGGGTTTGAAGAAGAATCCGGAATGGACATGCTTGAAGGATTCATACATCCCTTTTGACTACTTGTACGAAAGGTACGGTCACAGCAAATCTTATCGCACCTACTCTGGCGAGTTTGCCATCACATCCTTAGGACACGTCCACCGCAGGGTTTTCGTCTTCATATTTTACTTCCTAGGTCTGATTGTATTTCCAATGAAGAAAGGTAGAATTCATACTAGGTTAGCTATGGTAACCAAAACCCTAATGGAGGGGATTGGTGGGCAGGCATTCTACATTGTACCTATGATTATTGAAGACATATACCGAGCCTTAGAGAAGTGTCAACGAGGAGCAAAAAACTTCGAAGGCTGCAATCTGCTACTTCAACATTGGCTCATAGAGCATCTCCGAAAGGGCAAATATCGACAAGAAATACAGCGTAGGGATAGGGATGTTCACATCGCTTTCCATCATCCAAAGCGAATGAATTACATCCCCGACATGTTTGCTCAGCCTGAGGATGCTAAAGGATGAGTTGAGTTATTTGATAATCTAACCGAGGAAAAAGTTCAGTGGATGTTCGAATGGTTTCCGACAGAGGAGTTCATCGCCCGATCCAGACACTACTAGAAATAAGGCCTATGGCAACCCTTCTAAAACCGTTGCAATAAATACACTAACCGACCCTGTAGAGCTACTGGGACGGTTTAGCACTCGTTCCCGGATTTGCTATTACCATAGGTCTATTAGAATGATTATATGGAACGGTTACAAAACCGTCCCCATATATTGATATTGTAACGGTTATGAAACCATTACATCAATCTGTGGAACAATTTTTTATTTTGTTGGGACAGTTATAAACCGTTCCGATATATTTGTGCCAACGATATTTTACGACTATCGCAACTGTTTTTATTATATATTGTAACGGTTTTTGTGATCTATTGCAACAGTTATTAGGGGCTGCTATTATTGTTTGCTGGGTCTATTGCAACGGTTATATTGTCTATTGCAACGGTTACATTGTCTATTGCAACGACTCTTCCTAATAATTTCCTATATATTTATAGCTCCTGAATGAGGAATATTTCCCTTGCAACAAAATTTTATACACCATAACTTATATAAACTACAAAATAACATTGAAATATCAAACTAGTATTATCCATATACAAAAATAAAATATGAATACATTGTTTGATCAACAATATCTAAGTTGAAATAGATGAGTTTGCGTACAAAAAGTTCTAAACTAAAATATCCTAGAACATAATGAGAAAGAATAGCAACGATCAACAACACTCAGGTAAGGTCTTCATCACTGCTTTCATCTGCAATCGTTGCACCTACAAATGACGATCAATAAATGATTAAACAGAAAATTTTAAGATGTTTGAATCACAAAGTAATTGATTCAATGCCTGAATGTCAAACAAGAAGCTAAATATTTTCTAACTTGCAATATTTCCATAAGACAACTGAAAGGTTTTACATTTTCAAATGGCATTAGTATTCAAAGGTCAACCTGCCAAAAACAATCTGACACATAAAACAAATAATAGAATTCAACTCTGCCCATACAGCAACCAAAGGTCACTTCACTATGCTAATTGACACATAAAACAATCTGCCCAGAAGTCCAGAATCAGCAATAGACAAATGATAGAATTCAACTCTCCAGAGATTACTACATGAACAAATTAGTTCAACTACCTAAGGCATCATAAACTCACAAAAATTATTAAATTGTCAATGAGTTAATACCTGTAATGAGTTGGCCTTCTTTGATGCTACCAGTAGATGGACGACGAATTGGTTACAAAGTTGTTTGTTTTGAAGATGAAACTTCTCCTGGTGAATTATCACCCAATGCCTCTAGAATAATGTTAGCATCAATATTAATTCCTGAACGTTGAAGTCGTGCAAGAACATCCGCAACAACTTCTTGACAAATAGTTGCCTTTTGTTCCTCAATTTTTTCTTCCATTCTCTGTATGTTCTCCTCCATTTTTTGCAAACAATTTTGTGGAATTTGAAGAGTGTTCAGAACATCCTACTTTCCCTCTCAAAGAAGTTCTTGTAACCCCCCGTCCATACAACCTCAAACGCCCTGGATGTTCAGGTCCCATGACAGCTGCAAATGCCTCTACGGACTCATTGCCATTTTCAGTTTGTTGTGCTTCTATATCCTCCATTTCAGCCTACAAAGCAAATTCAAAAATATAGAATTCAAGTAAATAACAAGTAAACTAACAGAAATATACGATTGATCTCGGTATAACAATAGTTAAGTATAATTCGCACAATTTTACTAGTTGTGTCTTCATCCAAGCACATGTATGATCGTCCAGCTTTCCTTTTTCTTGTAGCTACAAAGACTTCCTTTGGTGTTAAAGGATCCGAAGTTCCCTTATCATTTTCCTAGTCACATGGAAGTGCGTTAGTATTCCTGATGATCTACCATAAACTAAACATGAGCCAAAACTGAGAAATATTTTTTCATGATTTGCTAGTTACACACCAACTTAGAGCGAACTAAAGCAAAACTTCTTTTTCCAGCAGTGTGAGGATTCTTCAACTTTTTTCGGTTCTCAATATTAGTTTTGGACATTTTCTGCAGGAAGAAAGAAGCACCAAATAACAACTTACAAGCAGAACTTGAGAAGTATACAGTAAACACAATAGAAGAGAAAATATAGACAGATAAAGATGAGATCAAGTAACCAGAGCAATTCACAGAAGCACATAATAAAANAGATAGCAATCTCTCCTTTTCCCCATCATCATTTCCACATCATTAATTTCACAATTTTCTCATATTTCATTTCAATAGTGATATCGATCACTTTCCACCCTTATTACCTCGGCCACCGTTATCACCACAACCCACACCTTATTTCTTCGTGTTGCGGCACGCAACCCGATCCCACCGAGCAATCACAATTCACAAACAATACCACCACAATAACAATTTACAAGGATAGCAACAACAAGTCTCAAGAACAACAACAACAAATCTCAAGAAATAGCAGCACAATTCACAAAGGATTTCCATAACCATCAATGCCATTTCCTTCTTATTCAACAGCCCAATGTACAGTTCAGGTCACAAAGATAATTTCCCACGACCAGCCACATATGATATTACTACAGTTGTTTCAATAGCATCGATTATGATTCCTTTCCATCATTGGTTCCACAGTTTTTACCACATAACACATTCACAATTACAGCTTTGTTTATTGCCATCTACTTGCACTATCATAGCAGAAGACTTAACCAACAACTTTCAAGGCACATTAATCACATGAATTCACAAATAGTTCGCATAAGTAAACACATACTGCTCACAAGAGTTTAAATTCACAAATAATCCATGAAGATATCACATACCAAATATTTGTACACCAAACAAGGTGATTTTACAAAGGTCAAAGTTAGCCATACATACCTGGAGCCAAATTCCCTTTTTATTTCTACTTCCAACTTCACCAAAAGCCTAGCAATGTCAATCTAGTGTACAAATTACACAATCTTCTTAGAATAAAATTTTACAAACACTACTCGAACACATATAGGTTATCAATTTTTTCTTTGTACAATTCTTTACTTCTACCCAATTCCTCTCATCAGATTTTAGGTGCTAAGAGACATGCAAGAGTGTTTAAAACCCTTATTATCAAGAAGCTATGAATCTCCGTCGGGGTCGTGGGTGTAGGCCAATCTTTTACTGCTGCAATCTTCTGGGGGTCCACCTGAATCCCTTCACTTGAGACAACGTGGCCCAAAAAGGCAACGGACTCTAACCAAAACTCACATTTTGAAAATTTAGCATACAATTGGTGCTGATGACGAGTCTGCAAAACTGCCCTGAGGTGATCGGCATGATCCTCCCGGCTCCGCGAATAAACAAGGATGTTGTCAATGAAAACAATCACGAAGGAGTCTAAAATGGCTTGAAGACCTTATTCATAAGATCCATAAAAGTTGTCGGGGCGTTGGTTAGCCCAAAAGACATGACCAAGAATTGAAAGTGACCATAGCGAGTTCTGAAAGCGGTCTTGGGAATATCCTGCTCCCTAATCTTCAATTGGTGATATCCTGACCGTAGATAAATTTTGGAGAAGACTCTTGCACCTTGCAATTGGTCGAACAAATCATCTATCCGAGGCAAAGGATATTTATTTTTGATGGTGACTTTGTTGAGCTGCCGATAATCAATACACATCCGGAGCGACCCATCCTTTTTCCTGACAAAAAGAACCGGAGCACCCCATGGCGACACACTCGGCCGTATGAACCCCTTTTCTAACAAGTCATTTAGCTGCTCCTTTAACTCTCTTAACTCTGTTGGAGCCATTCTGTATGGTGGAATAGATATTGGCTGCGCATCAGGCAATAGATCAATCTCGAAATCAATCTCCCTATCTGGCGGAATCCCTGAAAGCTCGTCCGGAAATACATCAAGAAACTCATTCACGACTGGCACGTACTCGGGGGTAGACACTTCTGAAGTGGTATCCGCCACCCGGACCAAATGATAGATACACCCCTTCTTAATCATCCTTTAAGCTTTAAGGTAGGAAATAAACCTACCTTTGGGTACCACACCATTTCCGTTCCACTCAATAACTGGCCCATCAGGGAACTCGAGCCTCATGACTCGCGTTCGGCAGTCAAGTTTGGCAAAGCACGAATAAAGCCAGTCCATTCCCATAATCACATCAAAATCCACCATCCCAAGCTCGATAAGATTGGCCGTGGTAATATGACCACACACCGTGACAACACAATTCTTATAAACTCGCGCGGCTATAATAGAATCACCAACCGGAGTCGATACAGAGAACGACTCATGAAGCTGTTCGGGTTCTATCCCAATGTTTGAAGCAATGAATGGGGTGACATAACACAAAGAGGACCCCGAATCAATAAGAGCATAACAATCAATGGTCTGAACAGACAAGATACCTGTAACCACATCTGGAGAAGCCTCTGCACTCTGGCGACCACTCAATGCATAGAACCGGCTGGGTCCACCTCTACCACAAGCTCCACCCCTAATTGTACCACGTCCTGTTGGGGCTGGGGGACGCACAGATGATGTGGAGACTGAAGAACCGGATAACTGAGCAGATCCCCTACCCATGCCCTGACTGGGCACACGACAGTCTCGCTGTATATAACCCCTCACCCCGCATCTGAAGCACACTGGGATGTCCAAGTAGCAAGTCTCTGTACGAAATCTCCCACACTTAGGGCATGGAGCCCTCCCCTGCTGCTGTGATCTCCCTCCTGAACGACCGGACTGATGGGGTCTCCTACTGTATGACCCTAGTCTCATACGGCTGCTCTGCTGATAACTGTGTAGAGATGGTGGTGCGCTCGCTGAGGACTGAGCATATGACTCGGACGGCCCTGACGGCCCTCTCCCTTGAGCTGATCTCCCTGAGTGACCCACTGATCGGGCCCTGCTGCTGCTCTCCCTTCCGCTCGAATCTTCAACTTCCTAGCCTCTGTGGCCTGAGCGAATCCCACAATCTTTCTATAATTCATATCCGAGTGTAAGGCCGCTGTAGCAGCCTCATTCACTACCAAGGGACTAAGGCCCTGAACAAATCGCCGAACACGAGCGGCCATGGTCGACACTAACTGAGGGGCATACTTGGACAATCTCACGAACTCTATGTGGTACTCCCAAACACTCATACTGCCCTGCTTGGGGGCCTCAAAATCAGTGGCACGGGCTGCTATTGTCTCAGCAGGCAAGAATTGGTCCATGAATGCATCTACAAACTCATCCCATCTGGCCGGAGGTCTTCCCTCCCCACGGGAATCCTCCCACATCTCGAACCATGAATACGCTGCTCCTTTCAACCTGTATGATGCCAACTCAACTCCCTTTGTCTCTGAAGCCTTCATCACTCGGAGGGTCTTATACATTTCATCAAGGAATTCCTGTGGATCGGCCTCTGGGTCTGTGTTTGAGAACTCTGGAGGGACCAACCGCAAAAACTGGTTGACTCTGGAACTGGCGGAATCTCCCTGTCCACTGGAGCATGTAGGGGCATCATGAGATCTCTGGGCCTGAGCAGCCACTAACTGGGTCAACATACGGATGGCTCTTCTAAGGACCACATCAGAAGCCTCGGGACCAGGAGCTGGAACGGTATCAGAATCAGGAATATCAGCGGGAGGGATGGTGGCACCCACTGCCGCCGCAGGAACAGGAACACTATGGTCTGGGACAGACGGGCCGGGTAGATTCAAGACCGGGGAGTCACTCTTACCCACAGCATCAGGTACATGATTCATAGCCCCACTGCGGTGGCATTGGCCCCAAGGCTGAGTCTATCTCTCTTCTTAGGTGCCATTACTGAAAAATTCAGAACAAAGCACGAGTTAGACATAGATACTTTCACATTCCACTTCACCGCACGATACATAATAACAAAGAAGTGGGAACTTTCCTAAATGTCCATGCAGCCCCCCAGTTATAGATGTGGTCGACTTCACACCGATAAGTAGGGCTCTACGAGACACGGCTCCGAGACATCCTAGGACTCCTTTAAACCTTAGGCTCTGATACCAAGTTTGTCACGCCCCAAACCGAGGGTCATGACTGGCGCCCGACCGGGTAGCCCCAGTCAAGCGGACCTAGGTGCCTTTCCTAACACACGTGTTACCCCATGTTTTCATTACTCAATATTCCAAGAATTAGCCATATATAATTAAGAACACCTTTTTACAAAGCATACATACGTACATAGTAATTGATGAAGTTACCAATTCATTGCCCAACATGTGAAACATGGATTTACATAAGTTCATAACCCACATCTACTGTCTACGGAGCCTCTAAAGATACAGCAGGATAATACAGTACTTGCCGGTAACAAGGCTCCGGCTATACCTTACACAAAAACCAAAATAAAACTCTGAAAATAAAGCGGGCTGAGCCACGCAGGGCCCCGAGAGTAAAGGGGCTCACCAAAACAGCTGATGGAAGACGAAGGGGAGCTACGATTGGTGGACTGGAGTACCTGCTACGGATCCACCTACAATCATAACACGAATGTAGCGCCCCCGGCAAAAGGGACGTCAGTACATTTGAATTGTACTGGTATGTATAAACAAACTTTTCCCTGAGTAACCTCAAACCATACACAAGTAACAAACAATAAAGGAATCAACAACTAAATACACACAAGGAAACAATCAAGGCAAACAAGTTAGCAATCTCTCCTTTTCCCCATCATCATTTCCACATCATTAATTTCACAATTTTCTCATATTTCATTTCAATAGTGATATCGATCACTTTCCACCCTTATTACCTCGGCCACCGTTATCACCACAACCCACACCTTATTTCTTCGTGTTGCGGTGCGCAACCCGATCCCGCCGAGCAATCACAATTCACAAACAATACCACCACAATAACAATTTACAAGGATAGCTACAACAAGTCTCAAGAACAACAACAACAAATCTCAAGAAACAGCAACACAATTCACAAAGGATTTCCATAACCATCAATGCCATTTCCTTCTTATTCAACAGCCCAATGTACAGTTTAGGTCACAACGATAATTTCCCACGACCAGACACATATGATATTACTACAGTTGTTTCAATTGCATCGATTACGATTCCTTTCCATCATTGGTTCCACAGTTTTTACCACATAACACATTCACAATTACAACTTGGTTTATTGCCATCTACTTGCACTATCATAGCGGAAGACTTAACCAACAACATTCAAGGCACATTAATCACATGAATTCACAAATAGTTCGCATAAGCAAACACATACTGCTCACAAGAGTTTAACTTCACAAATAATCCATGAAGATATCACATACCAAATATTTGTACACCAAACAAGGTAATTTTACAAAGGTCAAAGTTAGCCATACATACCTGGAGCCGAATTCCCTTTTTATTTCTACTTCCAACTTCACCAAAAGCCTAGCAATGTAAATCTAGTGTACAAATTACACAATCTTCTTAGAATCAAATTTTACAAACACTACCCGAACACAACTAGGTTATCAATTTTTCCTTTGTACAATTCTTTACTTCTACCCAATTCCTCTCATCAGATTTTAGGTGCTAAGAGACATGCATGAGTGTTTAAAACCCTTATTAACAAGAATTAATGCATGGGACCTCCCCCCCCCCCTCTTAATTACATCTGAAAGTCAGTGAAAATGGGGTAGGGATTTACCTGTAGAAATGGGGATGAAGACACTGGCTATGAAATTTCCTGGCCTAGATACTTTGGGGAACAATTTTTGAAGAAGATGAACTTTCTCTCAAGAACCCCTCCTCCCTCTCTCTTATTTTTTGTTCAGAAGGTCGTTAAAATGAGGGGTTGGGGGGGTGTTTAACAAAAAGGGGTCGGGTGTAAATTTTTAGAAAATCAGGGGACGAGTCAGGTCTGCGGTCGCATTCTGCAATCGCAGACACGAAATGCGGTCCGCATAATGGACCGCAAAAAGTGTCCCAAAACATGATTCCACTGTTGGGGTATACGGCTGAAATGCGGTCCGCATACACGATTTGCGGTCGCATAATGCACCGCATTTTTTACCTCAAATTTGACTGACACATTGCCTTACTCTGCGGTGGAAATACGGTCCACATATCAGTTATGCGGTCGCATAATGGACCGCATCTTGACCTCAATTTTAACCAAACCACTGACTCACTATGCGGTAGGAATGTGGTCCGCATACTAGATTTGCGACCGCATTCTGGGCCGCAGAATGGCATTTTTCTGGAAAACTGATTCTTTGATTTTGAAAAGCTTAGATCAATACCAAGGGTCCGAACCGCGGCGAGCCTGTTATTGAGTCGACACCACGAGTTACTAGGTTTTAACTACACATTCCTAACACATATTTGGAGTCGACACCACGAGTTACTAGGTTTTGAGCCCAAATTTTTACGGGGCCTCACAAGCACCTCCACTCGCAAAGGAGCCAAAGTGTAACTAAACTACATCTTTGATTAAGCCCGATTAAACAAAGCAGAGGACCGTACCGCGTCCTCATCACAACCGACTAGGACATATCGGACCTCGAGACATCGCCGGCGCATTCCACACTAAGGTATGACCGTCTCATTTCTTTTTTTCAATTACATTCTACGCTGACCTAAGTGCAGGTATTCGGTCAATATGGTCAAAGCACTCTCCAACTCGAAGGCCTTAGGTTTCAAAAGCATGCATTGCACTCTTTTCCTTCGACCGGGTTTTCATCCCAAAAAGGGTTTTACCGGCAAGGTTTTTAACGAGGCAACACCTATATGCTACCTAAAGAAAACTCAACAAGTATTCAAGGCTTCTTTTGCAATCAACCTCGAATACTGGGGGGCGTGCCCCTGGAAGATCACCTTCTCGGAGAAGCTAAGACATGCCGAACAGGGTTCTGATAGGAAAATAATGTACCGGACCAAACGGTCAAACGAACCGTGTCCGCATAGAACAACCAAGCTCCTAACAGCAAAGGCATGTATACTTGTACCAAGTTATTGAAAAATACTTTACATCAAAGCATTTCACGCGTCAAGAGAAACTCGGTATTCTTTGCAAAAATGGCTCCTCTAGTGAAACGTCCCAAACACTCAGGGACTGGCGTCAACAATCCAACACCTGAACGATCTCCGGGTCAGGACTCCAAACTCATAAGCCCTCAACGAGGCAACATGAAAATTACAAAACATCTCCAAGGTCAGTAATACCCCGAACACTCGGGGACTGGCATCGAAAACCCAAAGCCACATGAACTCCAGGCCGGAGACTCCAGAATCGTAAGCCCTCGAATGAGGCAGCACCAAGTTTGCAAGTAATGGCTCCCGAGCCGAGAAATCTTCGATAAGCTCGGGGACTGCCGTCAAATTGCCATCTCCATCGCAATGGCTCCTGAGCCAAAAGACCCTCGATGGCTCGGGGACTGTCGCAAATCGCTACTCATTAAAAAACTCGAGGCCATAAGACCCCAGACGGGCATACTCGGTCTCGTATGACCTACATAAGGTAGCAACAGTAACTGCAAGACCTCAAGCAAGGCATGAACCACACTTGTACCAAGTGATAATATCTGTAAGACCTCAAGCAAGGCGTGAACCATACTTGTACCAAGTATCTAAAAATTGTAAGACCTCAAAGGCAAGAAAATTTTGTAAGACCTTGCTAAAGGCATAAAACCGATCTCAAAGTTTAGGCTATATATCGAACTTGTAAGACCCCTAAAAGGCATACCCTCAATATAGACGCCCAAACTACTTCACTCGGGATCAAAAAATGGCTCCGGCCAAGCACAAATGACTACGGTCATAAGGCTGTACTAGCCAACCTGACGCGACTCGGGGACTCCCGACCGTCGCAACAAAATCACAGGCCTACAATTACTTCGAATCTACTTTGAAAAGAACCGGTTAAACAGGCTACCCTCGATATAGGCAAAAGAGCTTCGACTATGTCAGCTCCAAATCACAAGCTTTGAGATGCTCAGCCCCTGAGCTAAACCTCCTGAGGTGCTCGATCATCGCCACAAAATGACTCGTAATCGAGGTTCTTCCCGAACCGTCGAAGAACCAGGCAAAAATTATTCCAAAAAGACCTTAACGAGGGAAAAATAAAGCCAGCAAAAAGGTCGCTTCGACCTAAGGCGTAAGAGTCATTGTCGCTAGCCCACGTAAAAGGTCACTTCGACCCAAGGCGTTGAGCCATTATCGCCAACCCACATGAAAGGTCATTTCGACCTAAGGCGTAAGAGCCATTGTCACCAGCCCGCACAAATACAAAACTTGAGGGTTGAATGAGCTCGAGTCAAAACCTGATTCGGAGACTGAACCCAAAACAGTTAACTGAAAATGCCCCAGGGCAAAAAGCGTTAGATCCATTATCGCCAGCTTGCACTAAAAGGTCACTTTGACCCGAGGCATAAGAGTCATTGTCACAAGCCCGCACAAATACAAAACTTGAGGGTTGAATGAGCTCGAGTCGAAACCCGATTCGGATACTGAACCCAAAATAGTTAACTAAAAATGCCCCAGAGCAAAAAGCGTAAGAGCTGTTGTCTCCAGCTTGCACTAAAAGGTCACATCGACCTGAGGCATAAGAGCCTTTATCGCCAGCCCATGCAAATACAAAAACTTGAGGGTCAAAATAGTTGATTAAAAGGTGTTTAAAGAGCATAAGAACTCAGACGCCAGCTTATACTAAAGGCTCGCACCGACCGAGTACATGAAAACCTACGGGGCAGCCCGATGAGCCTCAGGCCATATCGTGAATCCAAGGATTCCTATCGACTAAAAAGACTAGTTCGCTCGACCAAATTCAAGACAGAGGGGAATACAGATGAAGTAAAGCCATAAGATTTTCTTTATACACATATAAGAAAAGAAATGCAATCTCCATTTACAAAACATGTTTTGAAAATCCTACATACAGATGGCAAGATCTACTCCCCCCCCCCCCCCAATTCTGAGGGCTATGGCCCATCGGCCTCATCTTCGCTATCGTCGGTGCCAGACAAAAGTAACCAAGCATCACGCTCGTCCGCCCTCGCTTGAGCCAACTCTTCTGAGAGGACAAAACCCCTAGCGCGGATCTCCTCGAGATTATTTCTTCGAGACTTGTATCGAGCATACTCTTTGATCTTGCCTTCACGATTGAGAGCCTTTTGCAGCTCACCTTGGGCATCGGCAGCATCCTTCAAATAGATCGCCATCCCCTGGTCAGCCTTAGTTCGGCTCGTCGCAGCTTCAGCCCGGGCATCAATAACCTCAGCCCTGACCTTCGAAAGCTCGGGCTCGAGCTTCATGATCACATCTGTTTGAACCAAAGCATTGTCACAAGCTAAGCAAAGTTGAGCCTCAAGGGCGGAGACTTTGCCCAGAACACCCTCCTCCGCTAAAGTCTGAGTGCCCGCCTGAGCCTTCAACTCATTATATTCGCACTTGGTTTGGTCAACTTTGTTCCGAAGGTGCTCCAGGTCCTCCGCCTTTTTCTACAACTGAAATAAACAAAACACTAGCCTCAGGAGTTAGAAGAAAGAACACACGCTCAGTCAGAATAAAAACTACCTGCTTCTTCAAATAGCTCTTGTAATTTAAGCTCCGACTCGCCTCATACTGTAAACATGCCAGCTCGTTTTCGTTTTCTTCGCAAAGGCATCTAAGCGATTTCTCCTCGTCCAAAGTTTTCTGATGTCTGGCCTCCCGACGAAGCAGCTCGGACTTAAGCTTATCAAAAGCCTGCAAAAAGAAAATGTGATAAGAAAGGGAGGGCACAAAACTCGGAAATCTTGTGCCAAAACTCACCGCATAGTGAAGCCGCTGGACTTCCTCGAAGGTCGAGCACACATCAGCTAGCCACGCTTCCGCGGATCCAAATAAGTCGACCCCAGTCGAGGCACGGTCGCTCGGCACATATGACCCCGAGGTTTGAGCACTCCTCGAAGTATCTCCGGTGGAAAAAGAGGACGGCAGCAGAGGAGAAACTGCCTTCCCAAAATCAGAAACCACGGGTGCAGTCAGCTCAATTGACACTTCCACTCTAGGCCCTCAGTCCAGGTTCACCTCACTTTGAACACTGTCGCCATGCAAAGGCATCTCTCGCTTATTGTTATCATTCTTTAGCCTGGAGGATAGAAACCCTTCCCCCTCTCCAAAGGAGCTCGACCTCGCTTCAGAAGGCTCACCGATGCCTACAACGGCAAGATTAATACGATGAAAGGGAAAATGCCTCCCCGAATGAAGGAAGGGAAAGGAAAAAATAGCACAACACGCACCGTGATGTTTTGCTTCCCATGTGCCCCGGGACAAAGCTCGCCACTTACGATCATCACGAGTTGAGTGGGTTGCCAACTTCCGAACCCAACCCGGCAGATCTGGAATGTCGCCCGGCGCCCATGAAACCGCTGCAGAAAAAGAATAGAAGACACGGTTACGAAACCAGCTTCCCCCATAAACAAAACTGAGAAGGCACGGAATGTACCACTTACATGCATATTTCCATTCCTCAGGGAATGGCATAAACTCCACGGGGATAACGTCAGGTCCGAGCTCGGACGAATCAACTCATCCATTCCCGATCTCCTTCTTCCTCATCATCGACAATAATAGGAGTGGTCGATCGGCATCGCAAGGTTAGCAAACCTCGATGGTGAAAGGGCCAATACAGCCTAATAAGATGACTGAGCGTGAATTCAAGACCCGCCTTCTCCGCAAAAAATCTCATCATCAGCACTATTCGCCAAAATGACGGGTGGATCTGCGCCACGGTAACTCGATAGTTTAACCAGAAGTCAAACACAATCCTATCAAGGGGGCCCACTGTGAAAGGATACGTGTATACGTTCAAGAATCCATCGACACGATCTGTGATGCCCTCATTCGGGGAAATTATCTGTAACACTACTTTCTCCTCCCAACCGCATTCTTTTCTCACTAACCCAAGATACTCTTCTCCTATCAAAGAAGTAATCTTCAAGGTATGCTCTCGTTGGTCCTGAATACCGAAGGTGGAGCTCTCCCCTCTTTGCCCGACGAACCCGATGTAACAGTCATGGCGATGACAAACTCATAGAACTAAAGCAAGGAGTCGGTGCGAGTACAATGACACTGAAATGATGAAAGGCTTATAGTTGGGAAAGAAGGGTAAATACTTAGAAGGGTGGGATCTTCAAAAGAGCCAAAACAACCCTACATCTATGGAAAAAACAGCGACGGGACGCCTACCTCAAGGAGCCAACGTATCATCACCAGTTTCGAGGTGGTACCCGACCTTGAGGACCTCCATCAAAAAGAAGTTAGGCTCTAAAGAGCCAACGTAATCATCGCCAGTCCCGAGGTGGTACCCGACCTCGAGGACCTCCAAAAAAAGAAGCTAGGATCTAAGGAGCCAACGTAATCATCGCCAGTCCCAAGGTGGTACCCGACCTCGAGGTCCTCCATCAAAAAGAAGTTAGGCTCTAAGGAGCCAACGTAATCATCGCCAGTCTCGAGGTGGTACCCGACCTCGAGGAGCTCCACCAAAAAGAAGATAGGCTCTAAGGAGCCAACGACATCACCGCAAGTCCCAAGGTGGTACCCGACCTCGAGGGGCTCCATAAAATAGAACTCAAGCTCCAGGAAGTTGAAGACACCATTACAAGCCTAGAGGTGGTACCCGACTTCGAGGACTTCCGGCAAAAAGGAGTTAGGCTCCAAGGGAACAAGCAATTGAGCTTCACCCATATGGGCTTGACCACGGGGTACCATCTAAATTCGGATGGCCCGATTCTGAGCAAACCCCACTCGGAGACTGTTCTCGAAAAGTCCAAAGATAGCCTCCATTCTCGGGTTCCCGAGCGAATTCCCCCTCGAAGATTATTGCAAGGCCTTAAAACTGCTCTCGAAAGTCTAAAGGTTCGAAGCGTTACTTCCATTCAACCAGAAGTAAGGGTCCCGACGACCCGAGTTTGTCGGTCCAATCCAGGCTCGATCTAAGGGAACGGCGAAGGGTTCCACGGGGAGCCACGTTAGACAATCAAAGGTCAGAGAAATATACTTCCACCTAGGCTCGATATCGACACCGACCGGAGGGATCATGCATTCAGAGCTTCCGTAAGCTCAAGTAAAAGGTAACATAGTAAATATCAGAGACAAAATTGGGGAAACATCTTCATATTCATAAACACTTGATTACAAAAGCCCACGAGGGGTCCTTACATATGATTACAAAAGCCCGCGAAGGGTCCTTACACAGAAACGAAGAAGCAAAAAGGTACACGTATAGTAAAAGCCTAAAGCCTAGCCTACTGTCAAAGGTGCTTCCTCGGCAGCCGCATCTTCGAGAGTCATCTCCTCGAGCATGCACCCGCGGCGGCAATGTCTTCGACCGCCACCTCCTGTGGGGGCTCATCTCGGTCCTCCAGAGTAATATCTTCGAGGGAGAAGATGAAAAGAGGAAAATGAGGAGAGGAAGAAGATGAAAGTGAGGCAAAAGAAGCAGAGAAATGAGACATAGCCCGCCAAAGCCAAAGGTTGATGATTCGGCGGGCACCAACCCTACTTGCACGGCCGCTCCAAGTCCACCTTCTGGGACATAGTGTCGTGCAAGTTTAATGACCGGTCGTGTCATTTTATCCCTTGGAAAACCTAGGGGATGAAGTGTCACACCAGGCCAGGGTAGGAGAGTGAGCAGCGGTGTATAGTCCGAACGCTCTCCCGAGCAGCGGTATATAGTACAAACACATTCCCAAGACGGAAGTTATCGGCCTCCCTGTCTAACCATCTCAGCCAACGACGACAACAGTAATAACAACAACAAGTTGGTGTAATCTTGCTCGGCAAGAGAAAGCCCCGGGAAAAGGCCACAGCATGACTGATGAAAACGCCGCCATATGACCCTAAGACCGCAGGGCTCTAACATGGAAAATAACAATGGATGGGGATAAAGAGAAGAGAAGGGTGAGGGGCTAATTGGAGAACACTTGAAAAAAGTAGTGGTTCCAGGAGGCCCCCTTTTATAAGGGATGGGAGCATAACTGGCAGCCCCATTGATGTCCTTGAAAGATGTATCGGTAGGAGCAATCAATGCATTTTTGAAAAATGGACTGATGACGGTATTATTGTTCTGAAGAATAGAGGTCGACAGTGCAGTGAATAATTCTGGAAAAGTAGACTGACAGGACGTTACGGTTATCACAATGACTTACACCATCAATACTATACTATCGCGGGAAATTCGGAAAGATGGTTGTCAAAGTCGTTTCTTGTCGCTCTACTCTAAGAAACGCGGGGACTATCTATATACGGTGAAATTGGAGGGTCCAATCTCTTGTGATTAAGGCACTCGAAAGATCACTTCGAAGTCTCGAGGCCACGGGACCACCTCGAAGGCTCAAGGTCGCGGCTGAATATCTTTCCTCGAGGGTAGTCAACACTCGACCCCAGGGTAGTAATGATCACGGTAATGGTGAAAATGGGGAGTTCCCAAGGCACACGGCTAGGGCTGACACAGTCTAGCGGGATGCTCTGAACCCAAATCAGGGCATCATTCAGTCGTCCCGTCCCCATATCTATGTAAGTAATGTATTTTGTACTATGTGGGGATTTTCCTCCTATATAAAGGGAGTCCTTGTCATTTTGTAAAGGATCTGTTGCTTCAGCTGCTCCATAAGAAATATAGAACAACATTCTCTTTGCTCTCTTACATATTTTTCTTGATATTATTGCTCTCATTTATTATCTCCATTATTATTCATCATTTATTGCTTATCATTGGCCATAAATAGCCTTCTTTGATCTTATCATAACTGTTAGTCGTACTTCGATAACCCTCGATAGCTCACAGTCCAGCCCCGAAATCGAGCTCGAGGCCCCGAAATCGGCGAGCTCGAGGCCCCGATTGTTAATCTATCGGCTTGATCATCACCTTACCTTCAACTCTTATTTCGTTTCTAAATCTCACATATATAGCATCAACTGCCTAACAACCGACATAAAAATAGATCATGTATTTTTAGAGTCCCATAATCAAATTTAATTGTAATTACCATTTTCACAGTAAACACAATCACCCTACCGTCTTGCATCAACACCGAACCAAACCCAACACGCGATGCATCATAATACACGGTGTAAGACCTCGAGCCCGTAGCCAACACCAACACTGGGGATGTAGTCAAGGCAGTCTTGCGCATTTGAAAGATTGCGTCACACTCCTTGGACCATCAGAAAGGAGCACCCTTCTGGGTCAAACTATTCAAAGGTGCAACAATGGATGAGAAACCCTTTACCAAATGGCGATAACATCCGGACAAACTAAGGAAACTCAGAATATTAGTACCTGAAGACGGCCTGGGCCAACTTTGAGTTGCCTCTATCTTCTTCGGATCTACCTTGATCCATCACTAGACACCACATGACCCAAAAACGCCACTGAATCAAGCAAGAATTCTGACTTGGAGAATTTTGCATATAATTTCTTCTCCCTCAAGGTCTGGAGCATGATTCTTAAATGTTGCTCATGATCCTCCCGGCTGCAAGAATATACCAAGATGTCGTCAATAAACATATTGATGAATGAGTCAAGATATGGTTGGAATACACTGTTCATCAGCTGTATGAATGTTGTTGGGGCTTTGGTCAGCCCAATTGACATCACTAGAAACTCGCAGTGACCATACCAAGTCCTGAAAGCAGTCTTCGAAATATCTGGATCCCAAATCTTCTGCTAATGATACCCCGACTGCAGATCAATCTTAAGAACGCTCTGGCATCGTGAAGCTGGTCAAATAAGTCATCAATGCGCGGTAATGGGTACCTGTTCTTCATTGCAACCTTTTTCAACTGCCTATAATCAATACATATCCACACCGAGCCATCCTTCTTCTTTACAAACAGAACTGAAGCACCCCATGGTGACACACTAGGCCGGTGAAGCCCTTATCAAGCACTCTTGCAGCTATTCATGTAACTCCTTCAACTCCACTGGTGCTATACGATATAGTGGAATATAAATGGGTTGAGTGCCCGGCACCAGGTCAATTCCAAAATCAGTATCTCTATCGGGTGGCATGCCCAGTAGGTCTTCTGGGAACATATCTGTGAAATCAGTCATTACCAGAACCGACTCAACGGTAGGAGCATGATAGGGCGAAACCAATCCATGCCCAAGATCACATCAAGTTCTACCATATTGAGTAACAATGGATCAACTATGGTCTCAAAACCACCAATAAGAACTAAACACGATCGATAAATACAGTCCACAACAATAGAATCTCCCACGGGCATGGATGCATATAAAGGAAAAATTAAAGAAATCATGACATATATCCAAATACGGAGCAAAGTAAGATGACATATATGATTAAGTTGATCCTGGATCAAATAAGACTGATGCATCCCTATGATAAACCGGAACCACACCTGTGATGAGAGCATCCGATGAAACCGCCTCAGTCCTACCCGAAAAATCATAGAAACGAGCCTGGCCTCTCCCTCTAGGGCAGCCTCTACCCGCCTGACCTCCACCCCTAGCTGGTGGGGCAGGTGTAGCGCAGTTGGAACAGCAACTATAGCCTGTGAACCCTGTGGGCCCTTTTGAATCTGTGGAGCCTGTGTAGTTTGTAGGAGTGCACCCCTCCTGAATCTGGGCCAGTCCCTCACTATATGTCTGGTATCACCAAACACAAAACAAGCTCTCGATGGGCATGGCTGTTGAAACCGACCCTGCCCTGGTCGGCTAGACTAATCGCTGAAGGCACCCCGTACAGGAAGTGCACTAGAAAGTGGTTGGGCAAAATGGGCAACCTGAGACCTCGGAATAGCAGGAGCACCGCTAGTAGTTGGAAGTGCTAAATGAACTAGGAGGCTCACATAGCCTCGGCCATGACGGGCTAAAACTAGATTACCGACACGACTATATCCTCCCGAATCTCAAGGCTTCTTGGCCTCCCTGTTCTCTCCCTCATGACCTTGCATACCCGCACGATCTCTACCTATTACACCCTATATTTTCATATGTAACAGTACGTCGTAAGTCAACTGATATAAGCTCAAAATGAGATCATCTTTGAAAGTACATAAAGTAAGTTAATCATGTAACTATGGAGGTTACAAATATTTTACGATCATGAATAACAAGTACCAAGAGGGTTGGAAGGATTAGAAGCTAAACGAATTGAAGAAAATAAGCTTCGTCAAAAGTCGACAAGTTAGGAATGTAATAACATGTATTTTTAGGGTGAGACTAGGGTGCTTAACATAATTAGGATGTTATGTTATGAGTTATTTTAGATGTATGATTTTCGTGTGTTATGTTTCGAAGTCAAGTGAGTTGTGGAACAAAAGTTGGCAAATGTAGCAGAGCTTTTCTCTCAATATATTAAGAATTATAGGGTGATCCACCACTCAAGTGAGAGGTCTAAGAGTATAGTTTCCAAATCATTAAATCATTTGTCAATACGATATTAGAATAGAGTAATATTCACATTTTCGTGAGACTGCACAAGCAGCTCCCAATGGGACCCACTTAGGTGGTGGGTGATTCTCCAAACTTTAAAGATCGGAGCAAGGCTCAATTGATGTCATATTTCCAACCAACTAGACCCTATGCTCTCCCCAAGCACTCTCAAAGCATTCTCCATGATTCTAGAGTTAAAACCAAATATAAAACATGAATCCAACGCTATAAATCCCGTGGTGCTTGCTAGATCGTAGTTCTCATCTTGTGGGTGTTTTGGAGGATTCTTCAAAGTGATGTAACCCCAGATTTCGTGTTGTTCTTGTTTATTAAGGTAAGAATCAGCCACCCCCCCCCCTATATATATTAGATTTTTGAGGAGAAATACAAGTGTTTACTCACCAACTTGAACACCAAAAGTTGATTCAACAAGAGAATACAACTACTATAGTGTTGTGGTATGATTAGGGTTGTTGTGAGCTACACCATCTGAGGATTTGAAGTTGTATTTACTGCCTAAGGTAATTAAATCATGTTCCTGGTTGTTCTTAAGGTTAATCATGTGTTGATTGAGTTGTTTGAGTGATAATCTACAAAATAGCAATTGACATGGCATAAGGAATTGTTATCTTTTTGTGGGTTGTGTTGAGCCTAAATATATAGTTTGTTGTGGCTGTAAATTGTTATAAATAGTTTTGATTATATTTTGGCTACTGCTGTTAAGCATACCCATGTGCTAATTCAGTTGATTGAAGAAGATAACATGAAAAACAAGAGGTTGACGATAAAGGTTAAGGTCCTAGGCATGTGGACTATTTTTGAAGATTATTCTTATGATGTTTTGGTCTAAAAAAAGATATGGTAAGCATAAGTATGATGTTATAGATTTTTTAGGCAGCTTCATGGAAAATAAATTGGATTAAATTATATTTTGTTAATTGTAAATCGAGCTTGGTGCTCAAAATGGTTGTTGAAGTAATCAGAGAGCTTATTGTGAATTATATTGTTGTTGTTTGGGTTGTTTAATGACTTTTAGTAACTTATGGGATGTAGTAAAAATAGGGGAGGTGTTGTCCATTTTCTTGTAGAATATTGGTTTCGAAATATGAGAGTTACAACGCTTATATGATGACGACGAAGTCGGTTTACTCATTGTAGATGTAAGAAGATCCTATTGAGCTTGGTTGATGATTAAAGATAAAATTGCAAAAGTATGCTAAGGAACTTCCTTCTTTCTTTTGGCACGATCTAAAGTGAAATGAACATAAACGATACGCTATTTCGTAACGGATCTACTCCTATAAACTAAGGCTGTCCACGTTGTTCTTTCCTTATAAAGTTATTCTTACAAAGAATGTATGGTCGTTGAATCCTATAGAGGTTCATATTAATAGTATGGGTGTCCATAATGTTAATCGAATGTGCGACGACCTTTTGTCACTCCAAAAGGTTTAGAACGTGATTCCATGAATCCAGCATACATTATATATATGTATATATTTTACTCTATCAAGTCGTGCTATAGTCGGTCGGGTACGTCACCTATTGTGCAACCATTGATTAGTTGGGTTTTTGTCACACCCCGACCTCGGGGAGCGCGGCCGGCGCTCAACTGAGATAACCCGGCCAAGCAATCCTACTTGATGCTATCTACCCGACCTTACCCAAGAATAAAGTGAAGATATATTCCATAATTTAGACAATGAGAAGATTACATTGACAACAACAATTTCATTACCATTAGAACTTCAATCAAGAGTTCCCAAATATTGCATTGCATAATAATAGTTTAGAAGAGGAAACATGTGACACAAATACACCACATTTAGTTTATCTTTCCCAAAACAATGATACAACCCACACTACGTCTACAGAGCCTCTAATGGATACAAAAGAGCAGTATGATGGTGCCGGTAACAAGGCTTTGGCTATACCTCAAAACACTATACATAGAGGACAAAAGATACAAGACCCTAAAATGAAGTGGGGCTCACCAAAGTCAGCTAAGGAGAGAGTATACTGCTATCACTGATCGATGCCACCTTCCGTGGAACCACCTGCATCCATTAAAGATGCAGTGCCCCTAGCAAAAGGGATGTTAGAACCTATGGAATAGTACTAGTATGTTAGACTAAACACCCTCATAATAGAACGAGTAACAGTACCAAGAGAAAGAAACATGGAATCAATGGGAGCTTGCAAAACTATTAAAGTGTCAAGTTAAGTGAAAGATAAATTTCAAGTAAATTTCAATATTTTTAGGTTGGGAGATCTTTAGTACCGATATACCACTGTATTATTAGTACAGAGTCCGATCATGGCCCAATCGGCGAAGTCGTCTCACCCAAGACATCCAATCACAACACCACCGCAACATGGCATCCGTTCGCAGCCCTATCGACTAAGCCGTCTCACCACAATGCCGTGTGTGTCGACATCACATCACGTTTTGCTAGCAATCATCTCATCCCAATTAAGCAGAATAATCTCAACACATCAATCTCATCCCGTTTAAGGGGAACAATCTCAGTACATTAATACGGGGATTTACCCCTTAATCACTCCTACACCGGCACGTGTAGTTTCGGAGTTAGGTTATTTCAGCCTACCTTTCCTTGGTGACTAAATGATACTCCCAAAACATTTATTATAAAAAGGAGTTACAACACATTTTATAATTTTCACACTTCTTTTCATTTCATTGGCACTATTGGCCACAAGTGTAGTTTCCATTCTTGGCACGATGGCCGCATGTCGCATATCATATTAACTTCTTTCACAAGCATCATCATAGATTATTGACAACAAGGGCATTTGGAACCAAGACCTTAAATATGTATATGAGCAATCATGATTCTTAAGCACATTGAGTTTTCTTCCACAATTTGGCAGAATAACTTTTATTTGAAACACGAATTAAAGTCATAACATTTTAATACACAAACCATACTTGAACACATTCCCGAAGGAGAACATAATGTGATAGGAGCAGTTGAAGCACATTTTGAGCATATAATTTCTGGCACAATGCCTATTTGGAATAATTGGACTTATTAGGAATAATTCGGGACCTGAGGAATAAGAATCATGTGCCATTCACACTTGAGACTTATGAGAACATCATGGGATTCGATTCTATAAATGAAGTTTAGCCAACATACCTCGCTTGAGCTTTTCCTTAAATTACTACAATGTTCCGAATATTCTAGCACCTTCAGTCTATCAGAGAGATGACAAAATCGAACCATAATTAGGAAGAGGTTCATGGGTTCAGCTCATTTAAGCATTTCATCAAACACTATGTGTGCAAACTTAACTTTAAGGTTCTTCTACAAGATTTCCTTCACCCCACAACCAATTCAACACCAAGAGTTTACCCATATTAGTTCAATGACCTCCCCACCTTCCTTATTGGTACACGCATGCAACAATAACAAATCTCATACCCAAAAATCACACTCCCCATTACCCAATTTCTACCTAAACTCGAAATTGGAGACTTCGGTATGGAACCTTACCTCTTAAATGAAGACCTTGTGAGCTTTCCTTGTTGGATTTCAAAGCTTGAGCAAGAATTTGATGAACAAAGGGCGTTGGGGCTTCCTTCTCTCTCTCTAAGATACTCCCCTATCTCTAAAATAGCCGTTTAAACCAGCCCATATGACCCCCAAGGTCGTTTTATAAAAATGAAATCGGGTGAAATTTTCCCAAACTTAAGCCTGCGAAACCGGGTCTGCAATTGCAGACCGGACTGCAAAACGAATATGTGTTGCATAAAAGGGACTGCAAAAATGGTGCAGAACTGGGCAGGTCTGGTAAGGTCTACGGCCGTTATGCTGGCCACAAAACAATTATGCAGTCGCATAATGCGCCACGAAATCTCCCTCCGCATATCTTCATGCTTGTTTTTTGACAGATGTCGGCCTGTGAAATGATTATGCGGTCGCATAATTGACCTCAAAATGATCTTCAAAAATGGGCTAAAGTTCTGTTGCATTTTGTGTCTAATCTGCGGTCCGCGAAGAGGTTCTACGGTCGCATAGTGGACCGCAGAAACACCATGTTCTGCAAAAAATTTCTTTCAACTCCCCAATGCGCTGTACAACCTACCTTGGCACAACGAAACCCGAGGTTCTAGGTAAAATTTTATGGGGCCTTACACTTTTAATGAGCTTCACATGGCCGGGTACGCTTCTACCGAGCTTTATGATGGCCTAGTACGTTTTTACCGAGTCCTATTCGAGGCCGGGTACGATATGATGATGATGATGCCCATAGAGGCGAATGTTCTTAAAAGAGTGTGTGTGTGTGTGTGTGTGTGTATATATATATATATGTGTGTGTGTGTGTGTGTGTGTGTGAGAGAGAGTGTGTGTGTGTGTGAGTGTGTGTGTGTGTGTGTGTGAGTGTGTCATGCATTTCATGCCAGTCGCCCTCAGAGACACTTAGATGTTACAGGTTGTATCTTCTCTATCTCTCTTTACATTACTGTTCTTATTTATGATTTCCTGCCTTTCATACTCGATACTATATTCGTACTGACGTCCTTTTTCTTGGGGACTTTGCGTTTCATACCCGCAGGTCCTCATAGACATGTTGACAGTCCTCCTAGTAGACTGTCAGCTCAGCACAAGGTGTTGGTACACTCCACTTGCTCTGGAGTTGCTTATTTGGTCAGTATGCTTTGGACATGTATTGATTGGTATAAAGGGGCCCTGTCCCGGCCTTTATGACGTTTATGTACTTTAGAGGCTTGTAGACAGATGTCATGTATATGGATACTTGTATGGCCTTGTCGGCCTATATTTTGAGTGTAGCAATGATCATGTCAGCTTTATAGGCCCGTATGTCACATGTATAAGTTTGTATATCATGTTGGGTCGTCCTATGTCGAGTATTCAATAATTTTTTATCCTAGTTATCTCATGACGGCCTTTCGGCTAATTTACCCACGATAGTAGGATAAGAAAGATATGTTACGTTAGTACTCGGTTGAGTAAGGCACCGAGTTACCATCACTGCCTTTCGGTTTGGGTCGTGACAAACCTGGTATCAGAAGAATTATGTCCTAGGAAGTCAACAAGCCATGTAGTAGTGTCTTGTTTATGGGTGTGTTGTGAACCACACTTATAAGAAGGAGGCTACATGGCATTTCATAGTGTCAATCTTTGTTCTTACTCGAGATCGTGTGGTAGAGCTCAGTTTTAAGAATTCAAACTCCTAAATTCTACTTTATTCATAATATAACAATATCTACATCCAGAAAGACAGTTGGTGAGAGATGGAATGTGGCTGTGAAAGGGTTGAGTAAGAGGAACTTGATTTTGCATCATTCTTATGATGAGTAAATGTGAGGTCTTCAGCAGATCATGTGTGTACTAAGACATGTAAGCTTCTTGATAAGGAGCCCTAAGGCATGAATATCTATTCATCCATATCGTAAAAAGCAATGAGAGAATCAGAAGGTGGATACAAGTTTTAACAAGTAAAGGAAGCAAGGTGAAGAAGGGTACGAGGTACCCAGTTAGTGAAGATTATCAGTTACAATTCAAGCAGAGAAATATAAGCATTCTGAGTTACTTTCAACAGTAAGAGCGATATATACAATTGACCACACCCATCTTAGTTATGCCTTATGAGAGCTGCCAGATATAGTTTAAGAGAATGATGGGATATCAGGATCTAGCTGGGGTTAGAGTAACCAAAAATGGTGGATGGATTTTTAGCATTAACTGACATTTTCGAAGGATATTGCAAACGTGGTTATAGTTCTCCTTGTGAGACACCCAGATGGTGCACTCTACAATAGTATAGTTAGATATGAATACTAGAATGTTCAAAAAATTCATAAGAAAGGCACTGAAATCCTAGAAAGGATAAATATTTACCTTAGTATGGCTATCGTCCCTAGTAAAGAGAGAATTTTAGGTGACCCGAAGAGCTAGTGAGATTGTGTAAAGGGAGCTAAATGCGAAAGAATGTTTTGTTGAAGTTTTCAGAATAAGGTGATAGACATAAATACTAGCACGAGAATAAGATGAGAGTAAATGAAGCATTATGAGTAAGATGTTATAATTGGGTGATAACGGTAAATAAAAATATGACAGGATGACAGAATCTATAGTCAAGTGAAGGAAAAGATAAGAGGAGACAGGCCTTGAGACAATAAAAGAGTATAAGCCATACGGTCATATCCTCATTTCAAGAAATGAGTTCGTGACTCCAACGTGATTACTAGAAGGCAAAGTTTGACCCCTCGAAGTAATAGAAATTAGTATGTGCTAGTAAAAAAGAGAGAAGATAAAACCGAATTCGAATTAGGGACCAGTTTGATAATAGTTGACATCATGAGAATTTAAGAGATCGTGTTCCGACAATAATAGAATGGACAATAGAAGAATAACATTTTAAGGTCATTTAGGAAGACGCTTCCCTAAAGCAAGCACTGTGAGCAGAGTTAAGCTAAAGTGACTAATTATGCCAGTTACACGAGGTGTCACCCTTGTGCGTAAGAAATTAAGTTATCCTTGGTACAGAAGGGTTACCACAAGGCGAGTAAGATATTAGTGAAGATGTGAAAAGATGCCAAAGATGATGAGATAACTATGGAATAGTAAAGGAAGAATGTGGTAAAAAGGAAAAAGGATTGAGATTGCATTTATTTAGATCCTACAAATATGTTACGACTCAAAAACATTATGTAAGCACGACGCCGGGGAGAGGAAGTAAGGGTTCCCGACCAGGATATTATTGATAAATAAGTACAAATAAACGCTTGATACATAAGGAGCCAATGGGAGGGGTAAGTTAAGACAAAGGAAATAACCCCAAGAGAGATTACGCGGAATATCGATATTATAACGGACCAACGAGTAGTTAGTAGTTAATAATGGAAGAGTCTAGTTATGGCTAGACAAGAGGATACAGATAAATCAACAGATCGTGCAAGATAAACGTAGTGAACCCCAACATAGGGAATTTAGTCTCGCAGATAACATGACATTATGATCCTTGAGAAATATTCAGATAAGCGTTAAGGTAGTTAAAGGTACTGTATAATTATTACGAAAAATAAAAGAAAGTGGCACTGGGGAGACAATCAAAATTTTAGTTCAAAAGCAGCTTTACGAGCACAAGGGCACGAAGGTAAGTAAATAAGGATAATAATAAGTGAATAAGAACATCAAAAATTCCTTTAGTTATACGATGAAATAAGCTCTCAGCTTTATAGGAGTTAGAGGGTCTCCCCTGAGTGCTACAACAAAATACTAGCTGAGGAAATAAGGAAGAAGGCTTAGACCTAAGCATAGTAAACTGAAGAAGAAATGATCTCGTAACAACAATCTCACTACAATCGTATGCACTCCATAAAAAAAAATGGCACCTATTGTGACAAATGAATGTGAAGTAAAATGAAAAGTAATATTCAAGATCATATGGGTTGCAAGGAATTCCAATATGGGTGGGCACTAAGATAAGCCAAGTTTTCATGCAACAAGTGGTGGAATGACTAGGAAAAGTAATTGCTTACATTTAAAGACAACTGAGAAGGCACGAAAGGAAATCTCTGGTGCTAGCACGTTAAAGGAAAGTTACGAGTAGTATAAATAGATATATGTAGGTCGCAAGCTAAAGTATGGTAGAGCGACAAGGTATTAGGTAGATAGGAGTAAGGATAAGAAAAGGTGGGTGAGAAGGTGACAAGAATATGCCATCCTCGAGATTAAGCCCATCAAAACAAGAGAGATGATGGTTTCCGTAAGTTATATTGGAAACAACCTCTCTACCTTCACTAGATAGGGGTAAGGTCGCGTACACACTACCCTCCCCAGACCCCAAGTATGAGAATATACTAGGCATGTTGTTGTTGTTGTTGGCACTATTGGCCAGAGCTGTAGTTTTCATTCTTGGCACGATGCCCACATTTTATATCTCATCCTCACTTCTATCACTTTCAAGCACCATCATAGGTTATCAACAATAAGAGCATTTGGAATCAAGACTTTAAATATGTATATCGGCAATAGGAGTCTTAAGCACATTGAGTTTTCTTTCCGTAATTAAGCATTATAAACTCGTATTTGAAACATGAATTGAAGTCAAAACGTTTTGATACATAAAACATACTTGAATACGTTCATGAAGAAGAGCATAATGTGATAGGAGAAATTGAAACACATTTTGAGCGTATAATTTCCGAAACAATGCTTACTTGGAATAACTCAATATATTAGGAATGACCTGGATCGTGAGAAAGTAAGATCTTGGGCAACCATGCCTGAAAGATACGAGGACATGATGGAATGCGATTCTATGAGAGAAGTTTAGCCAACATAACTCAGATTTGTCCCTTAATAATGTTACACCTTGTGCATGACAAGGTGACGTATAATGAATATGAGACTTGTTAATCATGAACTAAATGAGTGTAAAGTGATAATATCAATATATATGATGTTTGGATATAAAATATAAAGTTTGAGAAAAATCGGATTTAAGTTGCAGAAAAACCGACTAAGAATTTTCCTTGTAACGAATCTTTTTGAGCAACACATTTCATGCATTATACGAGGTATTTTAGGACATATTATATACCAAATTGAAGGTCTTGGATGCAGTTTCCAACAGTCTTAACCGTTCATTCATACGTTGTCCGGATAAAATGCTATGAGCATCAGAAGAAGGGCCAATGCTAGGGTGCCAAGCTAGCACCTCTTTGGCTTTTCAAAAGTTGATATATATAGGTCTGTATATGGTGAAATCAGAGGGTCCAATTTCCCGTCGTCGCGACACCTCAAAAACGCGTCTCAAAGGCTCGAGAATACGGCCGAGTTTTCCTCCCTCCAGGGTCGTTGACGCTCGGCCTCGGGGCAGTATAGACCGACAGCTATGATGAAAAAATGGGAAGTTCCCTAGGCGCACGACTGAGGCTGACAAAGCCTAGAGGTCTAGCCCTGACCCGTATTAGGGCATTAGGTGGCTATACCTGCCCCATATCTTTGTAATTAATGCTTTTGTACTATGTACCCCCTCATATATAAAGGGGAACCCTTGTCATTTGTAGACATTTGTTGCTCCATACTAAAATATAGAAGAACATTCTCTCTGCTCTCTAACACATTCTCTTGAGTTCATTACTCCATTTATTGCTTACATTCATTGTGTTCTACTTATTGTTCATCATTTATTGCTTACTATTGGCCATAAAGAGCCGTCATTGATTTTATTCTAACTATTAGCCACCCATCGATTACCCTCGATAGCTCCCAGCCGAGCATTCAGCTTGACCTCGAGGCCCCGAATAAGCAATCTCGAGGCCCCGAATATGCAATCTCGAGGCCCCGATGGACAGTGATTCGGTTTGGTTAGTATCTCCTTTTTAAGCTCTTATCTCGCTTCTAAGTCTTTCACATAGCATCAACTACTTAACAACTAGCGTAAAAATAGATCACGTATTGTTAAAAGCTCACAAAATCAAATTTAATTGCTATTACCATTTTCACGGTAAACAGTTTGGCGCCCACCATGGGGCTAAAAATAATAGTGATTATTTTCTTGCTAGTTTAACCACGTAACGCAAGTTATCTTTTCACACTTTTTCTTGTCCAAGATCTTTGGTTTCAGGTCAAAATGTCTAACTCAGTAAACGCACATGAAAACATCAACCTTGAAGACCATGGAGAAAATGGTGTTGACGTCGCAGGTGTTGGTGTACCACCACGAAACCCTGAGAACGCACCGGAACCAATTCCCGTGGGCGCGATTTCATGCGACGCTGAACACGTCGAAATAAGCTCCCACACCAACAGGAGCATACACCAAGGCGACCAACAAGAAGCCTAAAAAACCCCAGCTAGGGAAGAACGGGATGCTAGCCTTCACGTTATTTTTGAAATGTTGTAGGCACAACAGCTGGCTATTGCTCAGTTGCAAAGTCACCAGAAAACTCCTAGCACGGTAGCACCGGGGACGGCTCCCCCAGCCGAGCAGGTACCAGAGAGGTCAAGAAATAATGGGTTGGTAGCCGACCGTGCCATCATAAAGATGCTCGATGACCTCACGAGGAGGATCGAATCGGGCGAGAAGAAGATAGAGGCCAACGACAAGAAGGTCGAGACATACAACTCAAGGGTCGACCAAATTCCGGGCGCACCCCCGATCTTAAAAGGTGTGGATTCAAAGAAGTTCGTACAAAAGTCGTTCCCATAGGAGGCAGCCCCAAAACCCATTCCAAAGAAGTTCAGACTGCCAGACCTTCCGAAGTATAATGGAACCTCGGACCCCAACAAGCATGTTACTGCTTACACCTGTGCAATAAAAGGCAACGACATGAAGGACGATGAGATCGAGTCCGTCCTGTTGAAGAAGTCCGGGAAACACTTTCAACAGGAGAAATGATGTGGTATCACAACCTGGCCACAAACTCGATAGATTCATTTGCCATGGTGGTGGATTATTTCATTAAGGCACATGCTGGTGCCATCAAAGTAGCAACAAGGAAATACGACATCTTCAAAATTAAGCAGAGGGAGAATGAGATCCTGCGAGAGTTCGTATCTCGCTTTCAAATGGAACGAATGGAACTACCACCAGTCTCCGATGACTGGGCAGTGCAGGCCTTCACTCAAGGTCTGAATGAACGAAAGCTCGATGGCTTCGAAGCAGCTGAAAATAGAATCTGATTAAATATCCCGTCGTGACTAGGTCGGATGTTCATAACCGATACCAGTCAAAAATCAGGGTCGAGGTCGACCAATTAGGAGCGCCCTCGGGCTCGGTGTACCCAAGCAGGCTTTTGGCGAATGAGCCAAGGCCAAACAAAGAAAGGTACCAGCCATACACTGAAGACAGGAGAAACACCCCGAGGCGCAACATACCCCGCAATGATCAAAGGATGGATCGAGGAAAGAATCCTCGGGGACTCGTCAACAAAGCCAGATTCGATAGGCACACAGGGGCAACAGAGGCACCTCGCCTGTCGGAATAGAACTTCAACATCGACGTATCAGACATCGTGTTCGCCATCAGTAAAATCAGAGACGCTAGGTGGCCCAGGCCTATACAATCAGATCCTTCCCTGAGGAACCATAACTTAGTGTGTGAATTTCATAACACACACGGTCACAGAACCAAAGACTGCCATTAGCTCCAGGAAGAAGTAGCCCGACTACTAAGCAAAGGTCACCTCCGAGAATTCCTCAGCAATCGGGCTAACAACCAGTTCCGGAAAAGAGAGGCGACAAAGAAGAATGAGAAAAATGAGCCGCAACATGTCATCCACTTGATTCTGGGAGGCATCGACGAACCACAGGAACCCACGATCAGAAGAACAAAAATATCCATCACCAGAGAAAAATGAACTCGGGGTTACATACCCGAGGATGCCCTCACATTCAGCAACGGGGACATCAAGACCTTGTCTCAACCTCACAACGCCGCACTGGTAATCTCTTTCTTTGTAAAATACATTTCAAATTAAACGTGTAGTGGATCCGGGTAGCTCGGCCAACATTATCAGGTCGAGAGTGGTAGAGGAGCTCGGGCTGCTCGACCAAATCGTACCCACATCTCGAGTCCTCAACGGATTCAACATGGCGAGCGAAACAACAAAAGGGGAAATCACCCTCCCAGTCGATATGGCCGGCACAACCCAAAATGCCAAATTCCATGTCATCGAAGGAGACATGAGACATGAGGTACAACACCTTGCTCGGAAGGCCATGGATACACTGCATGAGAGCAGTACCATCCACCCTCTATCAAATGATGAAATTCCCGACAATGGAGGGGATTAAAACCTTCTACGGGGAACAACATGCGGCAAGGGAAATGCTCGCAGTGCACGATGTAACCCGACACCAGTGCCTTCGCCTTCGAAGGAGCCGAAGGGTAAGCAAACAGTAAAATAGTGATAACAAGCTACACTCTCGGCTATTCCTGACTAAACAAAGCAGGGCACCGTACCGCATCCTCATCACGAGCGACTGAAACACATCAGGGCTCGAAACATGGCCGGCACATTTTACACTAAGGTATGACCGTCTCCTTTGTCTTTCAATTACATTACACTAACCTGAGTACAGGTATCTGATCGAAATGGCCAATGCACTCTCCAACTCGAAGGCCTTAGGTTTCAAAAGCATGCATTGCACTCTTTTCCTTCGACCGGGTTGTTATCCTAAAAAGGGTTTTTACCGGCAAGGTTTTAATGAGGCAACATCCATATGCTACCTAAGGAAGACTCAACAAAGTATTCAAGGCTTTATTTGCAATCAACCTCAAATACTGGGGGGCATCCCCCTCGGAAGATCACCTACTCGGAGAAGTCAAGATACACCGAATGGGGTCTCGAAAGGAAAATGATGTACTAGGCCCCTGACGGCGAAAACATGTATACTTGTACTAAGTAATCGAAGAATAGTTTCCATCAAACCATTTCATTCTCCAAAAGAAACTCGGTATTTTTGCAAAAATGACTCCTCTCTTAAAAACGTCCCGAACACTCGGGGACTGGCGTCAACAACTCAAAACAATGCGACCCCCGGGTCGGAGCCCCTAACTCATAAGCCCTCAATGAGACAACACCAAGTTTACAAGTGATGGCTCCCGAGCCGAGAAATCCTCGATAACTTCGGGACTGCCGTTAATCGCCATCTCCATCGTAATGGCTCCCGAGCCGAGAAATCCTCGATAGATCGGGGACCGCCGTCAATCGCCATCTCCATCGTAATGGCTCCCCAGCCGAGAAATCCTCGATAGCTCGGGGACTGCCGTCAATAGCCATCTCCATCATAATGGCTCCCAAGCCGAGAAATCCTCGATTGCTCGGGGGCTGCTGTCAATCGTCATCGCCAATCGCCACTTATCAAAAAACCCGAGGCCATAAGACCCCAAGAACCACACTTGTAAATAGTGACAATATCTGTAAGACCTCAAGCAAGGCATGAACCACGCTTTTACCAAGCGGCAATATCTGTAAGACCTCAAGCAAGGCATGAACCGTACTTGTACCAAGTATCCAAAACTGTAAGACCTCAAAGGCATGTAAAACATGTAAGACCTTACTAAAGGCATAAACCTGATCTCAAAGTTAAGGCTATATATCGAACTTGTAAGACCCCTAAAAGGCATACCACTGATATAGACGCCGAAACTAATTCACTCAAGACTAAATGGCTCCATCCCAACACAAATGACTACGGTCACAAGGCTGAACCAGCCAAACTAACGCGGCTCGGGGATGCCCGACCGTCGCTACAAAATCACAAGGCTTCAATTACTTCGAATCAACTTCAGAAAAAATTGGTTAAACAGGCTACCCTCGACATAGGCAAAAGAGCTTCGACCATGTCAGCTCCTAAACAGTAACTTCGAGATACTCAGCCTCCGAGCCAAACCTCCCGAGGTGCTCGATCATCGCCATATAACGGCTCACAATCGAGGTTTTTACCGAACTGTCGAAGAGTCAGGCAAACACAATATTTTAAAAAATCCTTATCGAGGGAAAAATAAAGCCTATATAAAAGGTCGCATCGACCCAAGGCGTAAGAGCCACTGTCGCCAGCCCACACATAAAAGGTCGCATCGACCCAAGGCATAAGAGACATTGTCGCCAGCCCATACAAAAGGTCGTACCGACCCAGCGCTAAGAGCCTAAGGGCTAACTTCAAATTTAAAAACTTGAGGGTCGAATAAGCTCGAGTCGAAACTCGATTCGGAGACTGAACCCAAAACAGTTAACTAAATACGCCCAAGGGTGAAAGCGTAAGAATCTTTGACGCCAGCTCACGTTAAAGGTCACATCGACCCAAAAGCGTTAGAGTCACTATCGCCAACTTTAAATTCAAAAACTTGAGGGTCGAATGAGCTCGAGTCGAAACCCGATTCCGAGACTGAACCCAAAACAGTTAACTAAATCTGCCTAAGAGCAAAAGCGTAAGAGCCATTGCCCCCGGCTTATACTAAAGGTCGCATCGACCGAGCACGTAGGAGCCTACGGGGTAGCCTAATGAGCCCCAGGGCCATACCACGAATCTAAGGATTCCTCTCAACTTAAAGACCAGTTCATCTAGTTAAAATCAAGGCACAAAGAAATGCAGGAGAAACTAAACCGCGAGGTTTCCTTTTTGTATATACATGCAAAAACGTACAAGCTCCATTTACAACGTACTTTGAAAGTACTATATACAGAGTCGAAAAGTGAAATCTACGTCCTCCTTGGGGACTATGGCCCGTCGAGCTCATCCTCGCTATCCTCGACATCGGACAGAAGTCCCTAAGCGCCACGTTTGTCTGCCCTCTCCCGCTTCACCTCTTCCAAAAGGTCAAAGCCCCTAGCATGGATCTCCTCGAGGGTTTTCCTTCGAGACTTACACCGAGCATATTCCTTGCTCCTGCCCTTGAGGTCGAGCACCTTTCTTGGCTCAGCTTGAGCATCAGCAGCATCCTTCGAATAGACCACCAATTTCTGGTCAGCTGTAGTTCAGCTCATTACGGCTTCAGCTCGGGCATCCACAACCTCGACCTTTATCTTCAAAAGCTCAGACTCGAGCTTCGTAATCATATCTGTTCGAACCAAGCTATTACCACGAGCTAAGTGAAGTTGAACCTCAAAGGCAGAGTCTTTGCCCAGAGCACCCTTCTCCACCGAAGCCTAAGCATCCGCCTGAGCCTTTAACTCAACATACTCGCGCTTGGCTCGACCAACTTCGTTCTGAAGGTGCTCCAGGTCCTCCATCTTTTTCTGCAACTGAAATAAACGAAACATTAGCCCCAAGAGCTAGAAGAAAGAACACACACCCGCTCGGAACAAAAATTACCTGCTCCTTCAAATAGCTCTCGTAATTCAAGCTCCGACTCGCCTCATACCATAAGCGTGCCAGTTCAACCTCCCTTTCATCGCAAAGGAGCCTAAGGGATTTCTTTCCGTCCAAAGCTCTCCGCAAACTTGACTCACAACGAAGCAGACCGGATTTATGCTTGTCAAGGGCCTGCGAAAAAGGAGCTCAATAAAAAAGAGAAGGCACAAAACTCAAAGGCATGCAACAGAACTCACCACAGAGCAGAGCCATTGAGTTTCCTCGAAGGTCGAGTGCACGTCTACTAGTCTGGCTCCCTCAGCCCCAGAAGAACCGATCCCGGTTGGGACACGATCGCTCGGTGTATACGGTCCCGGGCTTCAAGCATCCATCAAAGCACCTCCGATGGGATAAAGAATCGGCGGTAGAGAGCCTTCATTCCCCGAAGTACCTTCGACGGGAAAAAAAGACGGCAGCAGGAGAGAAATCATATTTCCGATGCCAGAGATAACGGCAAATTTTTGGAAGAAATTTCAGCAAGGTTTGGGTACTCAGGTAAATCTCAGCACTGCTTCCCATCCGCAAACTGACAGTCAGGCCGAGCGGACTATTCAGACGCTTGAAGATATGTTGCGGGCTTGTGTCTTGGATTTCAAAGGTAATTGGGATGATCACTTTCCACTTATAGAGTTCGCTTACAATAACAGCTTTCATGCCAGCATTCAGATGCCCCCATTTGAAGCATTGTACGGAAGAAGGTGTAGGTCTCCGATTGGGTGGTTCGAAGTGGGTGAAGCAGAACTGATAAGGCCAGATCGTATGCACCAGGCTATGGAGAAAGTTAAAGTCATTCAGGAAAGGATGAAAACTGCTCAAAGTCGCCAAAAGTCTTATGCGAACGTTCGCCGAAGGGAATTGGAATTTCAAGTTAATGATTGGGTGTTCTTGAGGGTATCCCCTATAAAGGTAATCATGCGCTTCGGGAAGAAAGGTAAGTTGAGTCCTAGGTATGTTGGGCCGTATCGGATCGTTCAAAGGATAGGGAAGGTGGCCTATAGGTTGGAATTGCCTCCCGAAATGTCATTAGTGCACCCGGTGTTCCATGTGTCCATGTTGAAGAAAGTGGCTGGAGATCCATCCACCATCGTGCTAGTCGAGACTATCGAGGTTAATGAAGAGTTGTCGTATGAAGAAGTTCCGGTTGCCATTCTTGATAGACAGGTCTGTAAGTTGAGAAATAAGGAATTTGCCTCAGTAAAGGTGTTATGGCGAAGTCAACGAGTTGAGGAAGCTACATGGGAAGCGGAGAAAGAAATGAAAGAGAAATATCCCCATCTGTTTGATCAAGCCTAGAAGAAATTATGTGACCTTTCACCTTTTTACCTCTAAAACAACTATCATTGTGTCCGAATTGGTTCCTTCCTAAATGCTAGTGAAGTTCCTCTAGTTGTGCAAGAATTATAGGTGTTGTGATTGTCTTAAGTCATGTGAACATCTCTTTGGTAAATGAAAGTCTTATAAAGACTCTTGTGATAAGTAATCAACTAATGGTAGTGTAGATTGGTAATGAGTTACTTATATGCATATAATATGTTGAAGTGGTTAACTTATGTGAAACTCATTGAAATAACTAATTCATAAGCAAAACATAACAAGTAATCAAATGTGTGCAATTGTTGAGGTAGGGAATTGTATGACAGTTGTCGGGATGGTTGTAATCATGTAATGGTGCTTGGAATTGTGTTTCGGGGGCCCTCTGGCAGGTAGAGATGTCCAAATTACAAAGGAAACTCTTACAAAAATTTTCTAAAAATATGGGAATTATTGAAAAGTATAAGAATCTGCGTAACATGTTTTCAAAACCAACTGATCTTTGAAATACTGAAAAGTTTGAAATAGGTCCTCATTCGGGGAGGAATGATTTTAAGTGGGGGAGGATGTGAGGCCCCGTAAAAATTTGGGCTCAAAACCTAGTAACTCTTGGTGTCGACTCCGAATATGTGTTAGGAATGTGAAGAATCCTTCGCGGCTCGCAGGCTTGCCGCGGTTCGGACCCTTGGTATTGATCTAAGCTTTTAAAAATCAAAGAATCAATTTTCAAGAAAAAAATGTTATTCTGCGGCCCAGAATGCGGTCGCAGATCTAGTATGCGGACCGCATTCCTACCGCATAGCGAGACAGAGGTTTGGTTAAAATTGAGGTCAAGATGCGGTCCATTATTCGACCGCATAACCAATATGCGGACCGTATTTCCACCGCAGAGTAAGGCAATGTGTCAGTCAAATTTGAGGTAAAAATTGCGGTCCACTATACGATCGCATAACTGATATGCGGACCGTATTTCCGCGCATACCCAAACAGTAGAAGCAGGTTTTTGGAACACTTTTTGCGGTCCGTTCTGCGGACCGCATTTCGGATGTGCGATCGCAAAGTGCGACCGCAGACCTGACTCGGATTCCTAATTTTCTAAATTTTAAACCCGACCCCTTTTTAATAAAACACCCCAACCCCCTCATTTTTAACCAGTTTCTAAACAAAATAAGAGAGAGGAAGAGAGGGTTCTTGAGAGAGAAAGTCACCTTCTTCAAATTTGATTCTTGAAAACTATCCGGGCCGGGAAATTTCAAAGAGATTATCTTCATCCCCATTCTTGCAGGTAAAATCCCTAAACCATTTTCATAAGTTTTCAGATTTTATTAAGAGGGGGAAAGTCCCATGCATTAACTCTTGATAATAAGGGGTTTAAACACTCATGCAAGTCTCTTAGCATCTAAAATCTGATGAGAGGGATTGGGAAGAAGTAAAGAATTGTGCAAGGGAGAAATTGATAACCTAGATGTGTTCGGGTAGTGTTTGTAAAAAATTTGATTCTAAGAAGATTGTGTAATTTGTACACTAGATTGGCATTGCTAGGCTTTTGAAGTTGGAAGTAGAAATAAAAAGGGAATTTGGCTCCAGGTATGTATGGCTAACAGTTTATTGATCCAGCATTGGCTCAGATGGAGGAAGCAGTTTTCAATAACAAGACTTCGACGTTTTCACTCAGCAGCGAAGATGATGTTTTGCGGTGTCGAGGTAGGTTATGTGTTCCGGATGTGGATAAGCTTCGGGAGAGGGTAATGACCGAGGCTCATAATTCCAGGTATTCCGTGCATCCAGGTTCTACGAAAATGTATCATGATCTCAAGGAAGTTTATTGGTGGAACGGTATGAAGAGGGGTGTGGCGGACTTTGTATCTAAGTGTGCGAATTATCAATAGGTGAAGGCT
This sequence comes from Nicotiana attenuata, assembly GCF_001879085.1. Classification (NCBI taxonomy): domain Eukaryota; kingdom Viridiplantae; phylum Streptophyta; class Magnoliopsida; order Solanales; family Solanaceae; genus Nicotiana; species Nicotiana attenuata. The sequence goes on from NW_017670633.1 coordinate 112,611, forward strand.
GAGCATCAGCGGCCCGGTGGATTAACTCAGCTTATGGAAATACCAATGTGGAAATGGGAGATGATTAACATGGATTTCGTGGTGGGGCTACCTCGCACTCAGCACAGATTCGACTCAATTTGGGTAATAGTGGATCGACTCACCAAATCAGCTCACTTCTTGCCAGTCAAGTCCACCAACACTGCAGAACAATATGCTAAGCTGTATATCAAGGAGATAGTAAGGCTCCATGGCACGCCACTTTCTATTATCTCGGATCGGGGGGCCCAGTTCACGGCAAATTTTTGGAAGAAATTTCAGCAAGGTTTGGGTACTCAAGTAAATCTCAGCACAGCTTTCCATCCGCAAACTGACGGTCAGGCCGAGCGGACTATTCAGACGCTTGAAGATATGTTGCGGGCTTGTGTCTTGGATTTCAAAGGTAATTGGGATGATCACTTGCCACTAATAGAGTTCGCTTACAATAACAGCTTTCATGCCAGCATTCAGATGGCCCCATTTGAAGTATTGTACGGAAGAAGGTGTAGGTCTCCGATTGGGTGGTTCGAAGTGGGTGAAGCAGAACTGATAGGGCCAGATCTTGTGCACCAGGCTATGGAGAAAGTTAAAGTCATTCAGGAAAGGATGAAAACTGCTCAGAGTCGCCAAAAGTCTTATACGGGCGTTCGTCGAAGGGAATTTGAATTTCAAGTTGATGACTGGGTGTTCTTGAGGGTATCCCCTATGAAGGGAATCATGCGCTTCAGGAAGAAAGGTAAGTTGAGTCCTAGGTATGTCGGGCTGTATCGGATCGTTCAAAGGATAGGGCAGGTGGCCTATAGGTTGGAATTGCCTCCCGAAATGTCATTAGTGCACCCGGTGTTCCATGTGTCCATGTTGAAGAAAGTGGTTGGAGATCCATCCACCTTCGTGCCAGTCGAGACAATCGAGGTTAATGAAAAGTTGTCGTATGAAGAAGTTCCGGTTGCCATTCTTGATAGACAGGTCCGTAAGTTGAGAAATAAGGAATTTGCCTCAGTTAAGGTGTTATGGCGAAGTCAACGAGTTGAGGAAGCCACATGGGAAGCGGAGAAAGAAATGAAAGACAAATATCCCCATCTGTTTGATCAAGCCTAGAAGAAATTATGTGACCTTTGACCTTTTTACCTCTAAAACAACTATCATTGTGTCCGAATTGGTTCCTTCCTAAATGCTAGTGAAGTTCCTCTAGTTGTGCAAGAATTATAGGTGTTGTGATTGTCTTAAGTCATGTGAACATCTCTTTGGTAAATGAAAGTCTTATAAAGACTCTTGTGATAAGTAATCAACTAATGGTAGTGTAGATTGGTAATGAGTTACTTATATGCATATAGTATGTTGAAGTGGTTAAATTATGTGAAACTCATTGAAATAACTGATTCATAAGCAAAACATAACAAGTAATCAAATGTGTGCAATTGTTGAGGTAGGGAATTGTATGACAGTTGTAGGGATGGTTGTAATCATGTAATGGTGCTTGGAATTGTGTTTCGGGGGCCCTCTGGCAGGTAGAGATGTCCAAATTACAAAGGAAACTCTTACAAAAATTTTCTAAAAATATGGGAATTATTGAAAAGTATAAGAATCTGCGTAACATGTTTTCAAAACCAACTGATCTTTGAAATACTGAAAAGTTTGAAATAGGTCCTCATTCGGAGACGAATGATTTTAAGTGGGGGAGGATGTGAGGCCCCGTAAAAATTTGGGCTCAAAACCTAGTAACTCTTGGTGTCGACTCCGAATATGTGTTAGGAATGTGAAGAATCCTTCGCGGCTCGCAGGCTTGCCGCGGTTCGGACCCTTGGTATTGATCTAAGCTTTTAAAAATCAAAGAATCAATTTTCAAGAAAAAAATGTTATTCTGCGGCCCAGAATGCGGTCGCAGATCTAGTATGCGGACCGCATTCCTACCGCATAGCGAGACAGTGGTTTGGTTAAAATTGAGGTCAAGATGCGGTCCATTATTCGACCGCATAACCAATATGCGGACCGCATTTCCACCGCAAAGTAAGGCAATGTGTCACTCAAATTTGAGGTCAAAAATGCGATCCATTATGCGACCGCATAACTGATATGCGGACCGCATTTTCGCGGCATACCCAAACAGTAGAATCAGGTTTTTTGAACACTTTTTGCGGTCCGTTCTGCGGACCGCATTTCGGATGTGCGATCGCAAAGTGCAACCGCAGACCTGACTAGGATTCCTAATTTTCTAAATTTTAAACCCGACCCCTTTTTAATAAAACACCCCAACCCCCTCATTTTTAACAAGTTTCTGAACAAAATAAGAGAGAGGAAGAGAGGGTTCTTGAGAGAGAAAGTCACCTTCTTCAAATTTGATTCTTGAAAACTATCCGGGCCGGGAAATTTCAAAGCGATTATCTTCATCCCCATTCTTGCAGGTAAAATCCCTAAACCATTTTCATAAGTTTTCAGATTTTATTAAGAGGGGAAAGTCCCATGCATTAACTCTTGATAATAAGGGGTTTAAACACTCATGCATGTCTCTTAGCATCTAAAATCTGATAAGAGGGATTGGGTAGAAGTAAAGAATTGTGCAAGGGAGAAATTGATAACCTAGATGTGTTCAGGTAGTGTTTGTAAAAAATTTTATTCTAAGAAGATTGTGTAATTTGTACACTAGATTGGCATTGCTAGGCTTTTGAAGTTGGAAGTAGAAATAAAAAGGGAATTCGGCTCCATGTATGTATGGCTAACTTTGATCTTTGTAAAATCGCCTTGTTTGGTGTTCAAATATTTGGTATGTGACATCTTCATGGATTATTTGTGAAGTTAAACTCTTGTAAGCAGTATGTGTTTACTTATGTGAACTATTGGTGAATTCATGTAATTAATGTGCCTTAAACGTCGTCACTTAAGACTTCCGATATGGCAGTGCAAGTAGATGGCAATAAACCAATTTATGGCTGGTCATGGGAAATTATTGTTGTGATTTAAGTTGTACGTTGGGCTGTTGAAAAAGATGGAAATCCTTTGTGAATTGTGCTATTGTTCCTTGAGATTTGTTGTTGTTGTTATTAGGATTTGTTGTTGTTGTTCTTGAGACTTGTTGTTGTTATCTTTGTAAATTGTTATTGTTGTGGTATTGTTTGTGAATTGTGATTGCTCGGTGGGATCGGGTTGCGCGCCGCAACACGAAGAAATAAGGTGTGGGTTGTGGTGATGTGGGTGGCCGAGGTAATAAGGGTGGCCGAGGTAATAAGGGTGGAAGGTGATCGATATCACTATTGAAATGAAATATGAGAAAATTGTGAAATTAATGATGTGGAAATGATGCTGGGAAAAAGGAGAGATTGTTAACTTGTTTGCCTCGATTGTTTCCTGATGTGTACTTAATTGTTAATTCCTTTATTGTTTGTTACATTTGTATGGTTTGAGGTTACTCATGGAAAAGTTTGTTTATACATACCAGTACAATTCAAATGTACTGATGTCCCTTCTGCCGGGGGCGCTACATTCGTGTTATGATTGTAGGTGGATCCGTAGCAGGTACTCCAGTCCACCGATCGTAGCTCCCCTTCGTCTTCAATCAGCTGTTTTGGTGAGCCCCTTTCCTCTCGGGGCCTTGCGTGGCTCAGGCCGCTTTGTTTCCGGAGTTTTATTTTGGTTTTTGTGTAAGGTATAGCCGAAGCCTTGTTACCGGCAAATACTGTATTATCCTGTTGTACCTTTAGAGGCTCCGTAGACAGTAGATGTGGGTTATGAACTTATGTAAATCCATGTTTCATATGTTAGGCAATGAATTGGTAATTTCATTAACTATTATGTACGTATGTATGCTTTGCAAGAAGGTGTTCTTAATTATTTATATGGCTAAATCTTGGAACATTGAGTAAGGAAAACATGGGGTAACACGTGGGTTAGGAAAGGCACCCAGGTCCGCTTGACTGGGGCTACCCGGTTGGGTGTCGGTCATGTCCCTCGGTTTGGGGCGTGACAAACTTGGTATCAGAGCCTAAGGTTTAAAGGAGTCCTAGGATGTCTCGGAGCCGTGTCTAGTAGAGCCCTACTTATCGGTGTGAAGTCGACCATATCTATAAGTGGGGGGCTGCATGGACATTTAGGAAATTTCCCACTTCTTTGTTATTCTGTATCGTGCGGTGAAGTGAAATGTGAAAGTATCTATGTCTAACTCGTGTTTTATTCCAAATTTTTCAGTAATGGCACCTAAGAAGAGAGCTAGACTCGGCCTTGGGGCCAATACCACCCCGAGTGAGGCTATGAATCATGTACCTGATGCCGTGGGTGAGAGTAACTCACCGGCCTTGAATCTACCTGGCCCGTCTGTCCCAGACCAGAGTGTTCCTATTCCTACAGCGGCAGAGGGTGCCACCATCCCTCCCGCCGATATTCCTGATTCTGGCACCGTTCCAGCTCCTGGTCCCGAGGCTTCTGATGTGGACCTTAGAGGAGCTATCCGTATGTTGACCCAGTTAGTGGCCGCTCAGGCCCAGAGATCTCAGGATGCCCCTACATCCTCTAGCGGACAGGGAGATTCTGCCAATTCCAGAGTTAACCAGTTTTTGCGGCTAGCCCCTCCAGAGTTCTCAGGCACAGACCCAGAGGCCAATCCGCAGGAATTCCTTGATGAAATGTAAAAGACCTCCGAGTGATGAAAGCTTTAGAGACCAAGGGAGTTGAGTTGGCATCATACAGGTTGAGGGGAGCAGCGTATTCATGGTTCGAGATGTGGGAGGATTCCCGTGGGGAGGGAAGACCTCCGGCCAGATGGGATGAGTTTGTAGATGCATTTATGGACCAATTCTTGCCTGTTGAGACAATAGCCACCCGTGCCACTGAATTTGAGGCTCTCAAGCAGGGAAGTATGAGTGTTTGGGAGTACCACATGGAGTTTGTGAGATTGTCCAAGTATGCTCCTCAGTTAGTGTCGACCATGGCCGCTCAAGTTCGGCGATTTGTTCAGGGCCTTAGTCCCTTGGTAGTGAATGAGGCTGCTACAGCGGCCTTACACTCGGATATGAACTATGGAAAGATTGTGGGATTCGCTGAGGCCACAGAGTCTAGGAAGTTGAAGATTCAGGCGGAAAGGGAGAATAGCAGCAGGGTCCGATCAGCGGGTCACTCAGGGAGATCAGCTCAGGGGAGAGGGTCGTCAGGGTCGTCCCAGTCATATGCTCAGTCCTCAGCGAGCGCACCACCATCTCTGCACAGTTATCAGCAGAGCAATCGCATGAGACCAGGTTCAGACAGTAGGAGGCCCCATCAGTCCGGTCGTTCAGGAGGGAGATCACGGCAGCAGGGGAGGGCTCCATGCGCCAAGTGTGGGAGATTTCATATAGAGACTTTCTATTTGGACTTCTCGGTTTGTTTCAGATACGGGTGAGAGGTCATATTCAGCGAGACTGTCGTGTGCCCAGTCAGGGCATGGGTAAGGGATCTGCTCAGTCATCCGGTTCTTTAGTCGCCACATCATCTGTGCGTCCTCCAGCCCCAGCAGGACGTGGTACAGTTAGGGGTAGAGCTCGTGGTAGAGGTGGACCCAGCCGGTTCTATGCTTTGAGTGGTCACCAGAGTGCAGAGGCTTCTCCAGATGTGGTTACAGGTATCTTGTCTGTTCAGGCCATTGATTGTTATGCTCTTATCGACCCAGGGTCCTCTTTGTCTTATGTCACCCCATTCATTGCTTCAAGCTTTGGGATACAACCCGAACAGCTTCATGAGTCGTTCTCTGTATCGACTCCGGTTGGTGATTCTATTATAGCCGCGCGAGTTTATAAGAATTGTGTTGTCACGGTGTGTGGTCATATTACCACGGCCAATCTTATCGAGCTTGGAATGGTAGATTTTGATGTGATTATGGGAATGAACTGGCTTTATTCGTGTTTTGCCAAACTTGACTGTCGAACGCGAGTCATGAGGCTCAAGTTCCCTAATTAGCCAGTTATTGAGTGGAAAGGAAATGGTGTGGTGCCGAAAGGTAGGTTTATTTCCTACCTTAAAGCTTCAAGGATGATTAATAAGGGGTGTATCTATCATTTGGTCCGGGTGGCGGACACCACTTCAGAAGTGTCTACCCCCGAGTCTGTGCCAGTCGTGAATGAGTTTCTTGAAGTATTTTCGGACGAGCTCCCAGGGATTCCACCAGATAGGGAGATTGATTTTGGGATTGATGTATTGCCTGATACGCAGCCAATATCTATTCCACCATACAGAATGGCTCCAGCAGAGTTAAGGGAGTTAAAGGAGCAGCTAAAGGACTTGTTAGAAAAGGGGTTCATACGGCCGAGTGTGTCGCCGTGGGGTGCTCCGGTTCTTTTTGTCAGGAAGAAGGATGGGTCGCTCCGGATGTGTATTGATTATCGGCAGCTCAACAAAGTCACCATCAAAAATAAATATCCTTTGCCTCGGATAGATGATTTGTTCGACCAATTGCAAGGTGCAAGATTCTTCTCCAAAATTGATCTACGGTCAGGATATCACCAATTGAAGATTAGGGAGCAGGATATTCCCAAGACCGCTTTCAGAACTCGCTATGGTCACTTTGAATTCTTGGTCATGTCTTTTGGGCTAACCAACGCCCCGGCAGCTTTTATGGATCTTATGAATCGGGTCTTCAAGCCATTTTTAGACTCCTTCGTGATTGTTTTCATTGACGACATCCTTGTTTATTCGCGGAGCCGGGAAGATCATGCCGATCACCTCAGGGCAGTTTTGCAGACTCTTCATCAACACCAATTGTATGCTAAATTTTCAAAATGTGAGTTTTGGTTGGAGTCCGTTGCCTTTTTGGGCCACGTTGTCTCAAGTGAAGGGATTCAGGTGGACCCCCAGAAGATTGCAGCAGTAAAAGATTGGCCTAGACCCACGACCCCGACGGAGATTCGTAGCTTCTTGGGTTTAGCAGGGTATTATCGGAGGTTTGTGGAGGGATTCTCTACCCTCGCCTCCCCATTGACCAAATTGACGCAGAAAGCAGTTAAGTTCCAATGGTCCGACGCTTGTGAGAAAAGTTTTCAGGAATTGAAGTCAAGGTTGACCTCGGCACCAATATTGGCCTTGCCGGAAGGCACGGAAGGATTTGTGGTTTATTGCGATGCCTCCATGGTCGGTTTGGGGCGTGTGCTGATGCAGCATGGGAAGGTTATAGCATATGCTTCAAGGCAGCTCAAGAACCACGAGAAGAATTATCCGACGCATGATTTGGAGCTTGCAGCAGTTGTGTTTGCTTTGAAAATATGGCGGCATTATCTTTATGGGGTCCATGTGGATGTGTTTTCAGACCACAAGAGCCTCCAGTACTTGTTCAAGCAGAAAGAATTGAATTTAAGGCAGCGGCGGTGGTTAGAATTGCTCAAGGATTATGACATGAACATTTTGTACCATCCAGGGAAGGCGAACGTGGTGGCCGACGCTCTCAGTCGAAAATCCATGGGTAGTTTAGCTCATTTGGGAGTGGAGAAGGCCCTTGGCTCGGGAGGTTTATCAATTGGCCAGTTTAGGGGTTTGCATTTCGGCATCAGACGAGGGAAAAGTTATGGTGCACAATGGAGCAGAATCGTCGCTTGTAGCGGAAGTCTAGGAAAAACAGTTTATTGACCCAGCATCGGCTCAGATAAAGGAAGCAGTTTTGAATAACAAGACTTCAGCATTTTCACTCAGCAGCGAAGATGGTATTTTGCGGTGTCAAGGTAGGTTACAAGTTCCGGATGTGGATAGGCTTCGGGAGAGGGTAATGGCAGAGGCTCATAATTCCAGGTATTCCGTGCATCCAGGTTCTACGAAAATGTATCATGATCTCAAGGAAGTTTATTGGTGGAACGGTATGAAGAGGGGTGTGGCGGACTTTGTATCCAATTGTCCAAATTGTCAGCAGGTGAAGGCTGAGCATCAGCGGCCCGGCGGACTAACTCAGCTTATGGAAGTACCGATGTGGAAATGGGAGATGATTAACATGGATTTCGTGGTGGGGTTACCTCGCACTTAGCACAAACTCAACTCAATTTGGGTAATAGTAGATCGACTCACCAAATCAGCTCACTTCTTGCCAGTCAAGTCCACCAACACTGCAAAACAATATGCTAAGTTGTATATCAAGGAGATAGTAAGGCTCCATGGCACGCCACTTTCTATTATCTCGGATCGGGGGGCCCAGTTCACGGCAAATTTTTGGAAGAAATTTCAGCAAGGTTTGGGTACTCAGGTGAATCTCAGCACAGCTTTCCATACGCAGACTGACGGTCAGGCCGAGCGGACTATTCAAACGCTTGAAGATATGTTGCGGGCTTGTGTCTTGGATTTCAAAGGTAATTGGGATGATCACTTGCCACTAATAGAGTTCGCTTACAATAACAGCTTTCATGCCAGCATTCAGATGGCCCCATTTGAAGTATTGTACGGAAGAAGGTGTAGGTCTCCGATTGGGTGGTTCGAAGTGGGTGAAGCAGAACTGATAGGGCCAGATCTTGTGCACCAGGCTATGGAGAAAGTTAAAGTCATTCAGGAAAGGATGAAAACTGCTCAGAGTCGCCAAAAGTCTTATACGGGCGTTCGTCGAAGGGAATTTGAATTTCAAGTTGATGACTGGGTGTTCTTGAGGGTATCCCCTATGAAGGGAATCATGCGCTTCAGGAAGAAAGGTAAGTTGAGTCCTAGGTATGTCGGGCTGTATCGGATCGTTCAAAGGATAGGGCAGGTGGCCTATAGGTTGGAATTGCCTCCCGAAATGTCATTAGTGCACCCGGTGTTCCATGTGTCCATGTTGAAGAAAGTGGTTGGAGATCCATCCACCTTCGTGCCAGTCGAGACAATCGAGGTTAATGAAAAGTTGTCGTATGAAGAAGTTCCGGTTGCCATTCTTGATAGACAGGTCCGTAAGTTGAGAAATAAGGAATTTGCCTCAGTTAAGGTGTTATGGCGAAGTCAACGAGTTGAGGAAGCCACATGGGAAGCGGAGAAAGAAATGAAAGACAAATATCCCCATCTGTTTGATCAAGCCTAGAAGAAATTATGTGACCTTTGACCTTTTTACCTCTAAAACAACTATCATTGTGTCCGAATTGGTTCCTTCCTAAATGCTAGTGAAGTTCCTCTAGTTGTGCAAGAATTATAGGTGTTGTGATTGTCTTAAGTCATGTGAACGTCTCTTTGGTAAATGAAAGTTTTATAAAGACTCTTGTGATAAGTAATCAACTAATGGTAGTGTAGATTGGTAATGAGTTACTTATATGCATATAGTATGTTGAAGTGGTTAAATTATGTGAAACTCATTGAAATAACTGATTCATAAGCAAAACATAACAAGTAATCAAATGTGTGCAATTGTTGAGGTAGGGAATTGTATGACAGTTGTAGGGATGGTTGTAATCATGTAATGGTGCTTGGAATTGTGTTTCGGGGGCCCTCTGGCAGGTAGAGATATCCAAATTACAAAGGAAACTGTGGCAAAATTTTTCTAAAAATATGGGAATTATTGAAAAGTATAAGAATCTGCGAAATATGTTTTCAAAATCAACTGATCTTTGAAATACTGAAAAGTTTGAAATAGGTCCTCATTCGGAGACGAATGATTTTAAGTGGGGGAGGATGTGAGGCCCCGTAAAAATTTGGGCTCAAAACCTAGTAACTTGTGGTGTCGACTCCGAATATGTGTTAGGAAAAAAATCAAAGAATCAATTTTCCAGAAAAAAATGCCATTCTGCGGCCCAGAATGCGGTCGCAGATCTAGTATGCGGACCGCATTCCTACCGCATAGCGAGACAGTGGTTTGGTTAAAATTGAGGTCAAAATGCGGTCCATTATTCGACCGCATAACCAATATGTGGACCGCATTTCCACCGCAGAGTAAGGCAATGTGTCAGTCAAATTTGAGGTAAAAAATACGGTCCATTATGCGACCGCATAACTGATATGCAGACCGCATTTCCGGGGCATACCCAAATAGTAGAATCAGGTTTTTGGAACACTTTTTGCGGTCCATTCTGCGGACCGCATTTCGGATCTGCGATCGCAAACTGCGACCGCAGACCTGGCTCGGATTCCTAATTTTCTAAATTTTAAACCCGACCCCTTTTTAATAAAACACCCCAACCCCCTCATTTTTAACAAGTTTCTTAACAAAATAAAAGAGAGGAAAAGAGGGTTCTTGAGAGAGAAAGTCACCTTCTTCAAATTTGATTCTTGAAAACTATCCGGGCCGGGAAATTTCAAAGCGATTATCTTCATCCCCATTCTTGCAAGTAAAATCCCTAAACCATTTTCATAAGTTTTCAGATTTTATTAAGAGAGGGAAAGTCCCATGCATTAACTCTTGATAATAAGGGGTTTAAACACTCATGCATGTCTCTTAGCATCTAAAATCTGATGAGAGGATTGGGTAGAAGTAAAGAATTGTGCAAGGGAGAAATTGATAACCTAGATGTGTTCAGGTAGTGTTTGTAAAAAATTTTATTCTAAGAAGATTGTGTAATTTGTACACTAGATTGGCATTGCTAGGCTTTTGAAGTTGGAAGTAGAAATAAAAAGGGAATTCGGCTCCATGTATGTGTGGCTAACTTTGATCTTTGTAAAATCGCCTTGTTTGGTGTTCAAATATTTGGTATGTGACATCTTCATGGATTATTTGTGAAGTTAAACTCTTGTAAGCAGTATGTGTTTACTTATGTGAACTATTGGTGAATTCATGTAATTAATGTGCCTTAAACGTCGTTGCTTAAGACTTCCGATATGGCAGTGCAAGTAGATGGAAATAAACCAAGTTGTGATTGTGAATGTGTTATGTGGTAAAACTGTGGAACCAATGATGGAAAGGAATCGTAATCGATGCAATTGGAAACAACTGTGGTAATATCATTTGTGGCTGGTCGTGGGAAATTATTGTTGTGATTTAGGTTGTACGTTGGGCTGTTGAAAATGATGGAAATCCTTTGTAAATTGTGCTATTGTTCCTTGAGATTTGTTGCTATTGTTATTGGGATTTGTTGTTGTCGTTCTTGAGACTTGTTGTTGTTATCTTTGTAAATTGTTATTGTTGTGGTATTGTTTGTGAATTGTGATTGCTCGGTGGGATCGGGTTGCGCGCCGCAACACGAAGTAATAAGGTGTGGGTTGTGGTGATAAGGGTGGCCGAGGTAATAAGGGTGGAAAGTGATCAATATCACTATTGAAATGAAATATGAGAAAATTGTGAAATTAATGATGTGGAAATGATGATGGGAAAAAGGAGAGATTGTTAACTTGTTTGCCTCGATTGTTTCCTGATGTGTACTTAATTGTTAATTCCTTTATTGTTTGTTACTTGTGTATGGTTTGAGGTTACTCAGGGCAAAGTTTGTTTATACATACCAGTACAATTCAAATGTACTGACGTCCCTTCTGCCGGGGGCGCTACATTCGTGTTATGATTGTAGGTGGATCCGTAGCAGGTACTCCAGTCCACCGATCGTAGCTCCCCTTCGTCTTCCATCAGCTGTTTTGGTGAGCCCCTTTCCTCTCGGGGCCCTGCGTGGCTCAGGTCGCTTTGTTTCCGGAGTTGTATTTTGGTTTTTGTGTAAGGTATAGCCGGAGCCTTGTTACCGGCAAATACTGTATTATCCTGTTGTACCTTTAGAAGCTCCGTAGATAGTAGATGTGGGTTATGAACTTATGTAAATCCATGTTTCATATGTTGGGCAATGAATTGTTAATTTCATTAACTATTATGTACGTATGTATACTTTGCAAGAAGGTGTTGTTAATTATTTATATGGCTAAATCTTGGAACATTGAGTAAGGAAAACATGGGGTAACACGTGGGTTAGGAAAGGCACCCAGGTCGGCTTGACTGGGGCTACCCGGTCGGGCGCCGGTCATGTCCTTCGGTTTGGGGCGTGACATAATTCCATTCCCCGGGGAATGGCATAAACTCCACGGGGATAATATCAACAGTCCTTACTCGGACGAATCGGCCCATCCGCTCCTGACCTTCATCTTCCTCATCATCAACACTATCTATCAAAAAGAAGATAGGCTCCAGGAAGCCATTACATCAGTGCAAGTCTCGAGGTGATACCCAACCTCGAGGACCTCCATCAGAAAAAAGTTAGGCTCTAGGGAGCTATTAGCATCAGTGCAAGTCCCGAGGTGGTACCCGACCTCGAGGACCTCCATCAGAAAAAAGTTAGTCTCCAGGAAGCCATTGGCATCAGTGCAAGTTCCGAGGTGGTACCCGACCTTGAGGACCTCTATCAAAAAGAAGTTAGGCTCCAAGAAGCCATTGGTATCAGTGCAAGTCCCGAGGTGGTACCCGACCTGAGGACCTCCATCAAAAAGAAGTTAGGCTCCAAGAAGCCATTGGCATCATTTCAAGTCCCGAGGTGGTGCCTGACATCGAGGACCTCCACAAAGAAAAGACAGGCTACAAGTAAACCATCAATATCACTACAAGTCCCGAGACGGTACACGATCTCGAGGACCTCCACCAAGAAGAAGATTGGCTCCAAAAAGCCATCAATATCATTACAAGTCCCGAAATGATACCCGATCTCGAGGATCTCCACCAAAAGGGAGAAAAGCTCTAAAAACCTACTCATATGGGTTCGGCCTCGAGGCATCCGAGCAAATCCCCCCTCGAAGATTACCGCAGGGCCTAAAGGCTAAGTCTCGGTCAGAAGGATCAAAGCCCTACTCTCATTCGACTCAAAGTCAGGGTCCCGACAACCCGAGTTTATTAGTCCGATCCGGGCTCGGTCCAAGGAACGGCAAAGGGTTTTGCGGGGAGACGTGTTAATCAATCAAAAGTCGGGAGAAGCACCCACACCTGGGCTCGATATTGCACCATTGGTGGGGTCATGCACTCAGATTCTTTGCAAGCATATATAAAGGGAAATATAGCATACATCTAAACAAACTGAAGAAACATCTTTATATTCATAACCACTTGATTACCAAAGCCCACGAAGAATAAAGGTCGACAGTACAGTGAATAATTCTGGGAAAGTGGACTGACGGGACGTCCCAGTTATCGCAAAGGCCAACATCATCAATATGACCTCATCATGGGAAGTTCGAAGAGATTGATATCAAAGTCGTTTCTTATCGTTCCACTCTAAGAAATGCGGGGACTATCTGTATATGGTGAAATAAGAGGGTCCAATTTCCCGTCGTCGCGACACCTCAAAAACGCATCTCGAAGGCTCGAGAATACGGTCGAGTTTTCCTCCCTCAAGGGCCGTCGACGCTCGGCCTCGGAGCAGTATAGACGAACGGCTATGATGAAAAAATGGGAAGTTCCCTAGGAGCACGACTAAGGCTGGCAAAGCCTAGAGGACTAGCCCTGACCTGTATCAGGGCATTAGGTGGCTATACCTGCCCCATATCTTTGTAAATAATGCTTTTGTACTATGTTCCCCCTCATATATAAAGGGGAACACTTGTCATTTGTAGACATTTGTTGCCCCATACTAAAATATAGAAGAACATTCTCTCTACTCTCTAACACATTCTCTTAAGTTCATTACTCCATTTATTGCTTACATTCATTGTGCTCTATTTATGGTTCATCACTTATTGCTTACTATTGTCCATAAAGAGCCATCATTGATTTTATTGTAACTATTAGCCGCCCATCGATTACCCTCGATAGCTCCCAGTTGAGCATTCAGCTTGACCTCGAGGCCCCGAATATGCAATCTCAAGGCCTCGGTTGACAGTGATTCGGTTTGGTTAATATCTCATTTTGAAGCTCTCATCTCACTTCTAAGTCTTTCACATAGCATCAACTGCTTAACAACTAGCATAAAAATAGATCACGCATTTTTAGAACCTCACAAAATCAAATTTAGTTGTTTTTACCATTTTCACGGTAAACAAGGTCTTAAGTCGTCTTTCTCTTCATTTTTCTATAGAACACGAACAGAGAACCCCCCATAAGCCTATCCTTAATCTCTCTACAAGGGTTTCAAAAAATATTAACATCCCGGGTACGAAATCAAGAAGCAATAACATTAGAATGATCCCTCAAACATAGGTATCATTCTACCGCCTCCCTTTTTCTTTGTAGTTTGAGCTTTGGAAGGTAATTCATAGTTATGAAAACACCTACTTTATTTTATTTAATATTTTAAAAATCAAGGAAGGTTGATAAATACATTTCCTAATAGTTAGAACTCACGGGACGGTAATCGAAAGCCGCGAATTCGATTTATTCCACTTTTAGTGGACTGTATTGTAGTCCACTTGTGTTGGCCTCTTGTGCTGCTGATTTATGGAGTTTGGAAGGATAAATGTTGTGGAGAAATACCACATGTGGTAGGGTAGTGGGCTGGTCGCTCGTCATTGCAATTTCATTCTAATTGATAACTTGTTGATTGGGTGTGTTATTTGAATTTTTTGTTTGTATTAAGGGTCGCGAATTGTAGTTATGTTGTTTTTGAGTTGCTGATTATATTGTGTTCTTGTCTCGCCTATAGTAGGCTTGAGGGAGCAGTAAAATCAGGGTAAATGCTATACGTTTTTGTTGTTACAGATTAAGTTACTTTCGTTATATTAAGTGAGAGAGTCATTCGTAGTTTGCCATTAGCTTCACTGTCGTTGTAGTAGATTAAGGTGCAGTGAGCTGAGTTTAGCATTGTTACTGGACATATTTCTATAGGGTATGTTAAGGCTATCCCTTCTTTCCCTTTGGCATGATCTATATGATACAACGAAACGAGCAAACACACAACTTTCATAAATGACTATATTCTTAGAAGTACTGGGGTTGCCTAGTTCTTGATTCCCCATATGTCCTATTATTATATCGTCTACTCATTGGTCTTAGAAAATACGTAAGTTGATAAAGTTTATTTCGTGATATTAACTGAAGGCATGTTGATCTTATGACATCCCGAGAGATCTTATTGACTTACTTCTTATGCCTTGCATTCGTTTATACATGTTCAATGAACCATAGGTAGATGTCGTTATATATGCGTGGATTATATGTATATGGGGTATGGGGAAAGGTTATGGCATTATATACGCAACACCACCTGATTAGTTGGTATACGTTGATGATTTTTCTTACTGAGGACGAGATGATATGATGGGATGCTCTCAGAGGCTTGATGATATTATGTATGCATATACCTATGCATGATATAACATTTATACGCATATGCATGACATTATAAATGTTCCATTATTCACAGAGCTATGCAGACTTAAAAGTTGAGTCCTTTACTCCATGTTTCTTTCATGTCTTTTATATACTGATTTTTTTGCCTTACAAACTCGATACATTATTGGTATCGATGCCCCTATTACCTAGGGGCCTGGGTTTCATGCCTTTAGGTGCAGGTAGAAAGACTGACGGTCCCTCTTCTTAAGATCCTTGCTCAGCGAGAGTTGGTGTGCTCCATTTGATCCGGAGCTACTATTGGGTGTTGGTACGATACTTTTGTGTATATATATGGGTATGACGGGGCCCAGTCCTGTCTTTTATACAATTGTACACTGTATTAGAGGTCTGTTGATAGTCATGTATAGTTGAATAGTATTTGGCCTTGTCGGCTTCTATTATGATGTATAGTTGTCCATAGCAGCCTTGTCGGCTCGCCCTACCGTATTTCGCATATATATGTATATATGTCTTTTGGAAATGTTTCCTCACGTGTATTATTCACATGATTCAGTAGTTTATTGATAGCTGTCATGCATGACCTACCCCTATTTCATGTTTATTTCTTAGACGTGTGCTTAGGAATATTCGAAAGGTATGAGTCGGGCACTTGTCATGGCCCATCGATTTGGATCGCAACAAAAGTGGTATCAGAGTAGTTCAATCCTACGGTTGTCTACAGACTGTGTCTAGTAGAGCCTTGTTTATGATTGTGTTGTGCACCACATTTATAAATAGGAGGTTGCAGGGCATATAGGATGTTATCCTCCCTTCTTATTTTAGATCGTGCGATATAAGGATTCAGTTTCCTAACAATATGCTATGTTTTAGCGATTCTAAAGAAGTCTACAGCCGCTCAGAAGGGAAAGTCTGTGGCTGATGAGACTAGAAGTCGAGCACCACGAGTTACCGGGGCTAGGGGAGAGTCTCATAGTGAGACTCCATCTTAGACTTCACATACCTTGCCCTCTTCAGAGGATATCCGAGGGGCACTAGCTCCAGCACCCGCCCCAGTAACCCCAGCTCCTCAACCAGATGCACCAGGTTAGGAGATGAGAGATGCTATTCAACTATTGACTCGATTAGTGGCCGCATAGGCTCGGCGCTAGGAGGTAGGTATTGGTCATACGGATAGGGCCATCAGTGCGAGGGTTCGTGATTTCATTAATTTGGACCCTCTGGCATTTACTGGAGCATATCCAAATGAGGACCCTTAGGTATTTATCGATAGGATGTAGAGGACTTTGAGGATAATGAAGGCTACTGTGACTGAGTCAGTTGAGCTAGCTTCCTATAGACTTCGGGATATCGCACTTAATTGGTATGAGTCTTGGGAGTTGACTAGAGGTGAGGATGCCCTTCCAGTAGTATGGCAGGAGTTTACAGAGGCTTTTTTTGTCATTATTTGCCATTGAGCTTAGACGGGCCAGAGTTGATATGTTCTTGACCCTTCAGCAGGGTATTATGAGTGTAGCTAAGATGGATGATTGGGTTCACCGATTCGTGATGGGGTTGGAGCAGCACCTGCTTAATGACCGTATGTCGGTCTTACTTCACCCAGGAAGTAGAGGAGCGTAAGTAGAAGCAGAGGGCCGATCGTGAGCCTGATCGGGGCCAAACTAAGAGAGCGAGATCTTATGGTCCTTCTGGTGAGTTTTGAGGTGGTCAGAGACAATAGTACCCGAGGTATCCAGCCCATACATTGGCTAGTGCACACCCTCAGTTTGCTGGTAGGAGATTTGATCGTTCCATATATTTAGGGCCCAATTAGAGTTCCAAGGCCTCTAGTTATCAGTATAGGGGTGAGTTAAGTAAGATGAGGCCGCCCTTGCCATGATGTGCTCAGTGGTAAGTAGCATGCCGGGCAGTGCCTTGTGGGGTTGGGTATTTGTTATACTTGTGGTTATCCAGGCCATGTTATTAGAGATTGTCCGACGAGAAGTGGTGCAGGTATAGTTCAGCCACGGGATCTTTAGTTGGTTCGTCATCATCAGTACGCCCGCCTGGCAAGGTTCACAGGCACCACCCGGTCGTGGTAGAGGCAGAAGTGGAGCATCTAGCCCGAGCTGTCCTTAGAACCGCATTTATGCCTTAGCGGGTCGACTGGATATGGAGTCGTCACCTGATGTTGTCAGAAGTATATTATCAGTCTTCTTATATGATGTATATACATTGATTGTTCCAGGTTCCACCTTATCGTACGTCACTCTGTTGGTTGCTAGTAAATTTTGGGTAGAACCTGAGTTGATTGGACCTTTTGAGGTGTCTACAGCTGTTAGAGATCTAGGGATAGCTAGACGGGTATATATAGATTCTATAGTAGTAGTTCATAGTTATTCTACAGTAGCAGACCTAATTGAGTTAGATATGGTAGAATTTGATGTTATAATGAGTATGGATTGGTTGGCTTCTCTTTATGCTAACGTTGATTGTAGATCAAAGATGGTTCGGTTCTAGTTTCCGGGGGAGCCAGTTCTAGAGTGGAAAGGTAATACTACATCTCCGAGAGGTAGGTTTATTTCCTATATCAAGGCAAGGAAGATGATCAAAAAGGGCTATATTTGTCACTTAGTTCGGGTACAGGGGTGTGAAAGCAGAGTCACCGACCCTTCAGTCTATCCCGTTGGTCAATGAGATTCCCGATGTTTTTGCCGATGAGCTTCCAGGCCTTCTACCAGAGCAGGAGAATGAGTTTGCAATTAACATATTACCAGATACTCAACTGATATATATTCCTAGTTATAGAATGGCACCTGCAGAGCTGAGAGAGTTGAAAGAACAACTGAGGGGTTTGCTTGAAAAAAGCTTTATCAGACCCAGCACATCACCGTGGGGAGCACCTGTGTTATTTGTGAGAAAGAAAAATGGTTCCTTGCGGATGTGTATTGATTACAGGTAGTTGAATAAGGTGACGATCAAGCATAAGTACTTGCTCCCAAGGATTGATGATTTATTTGATCAGTTGCAGGGTGCAGGTGTTTCTTGAAGATAGACTCTAGGTCTGGGTACCATTAGGTAAGTGTTAAAGAGAGAGATATTCCGATGATAGAATTCAGGACCAGATACAGGCACTTTGAGTTTCGTGTTATGTTGTTGGGGTTGACTAATGCCCCAACAGTATTCATGGACTTGATGAACCCTGTGTTTAGACCCTTTCTAGATCAATTCGTGATTGTATTTATGGATGATATTTTGGTTTATTCCTGTTCAGAGGCTGAGCATGCAGATAATTTGCGTAATGTGCTCAGAGTTCTACAAGAAAGGAAGTTGTACGCAAAATTCTCTAAATGTGAATTATGGTTAAATTCTGTAGCTTTCCTTGGACATATTATTTCCGATCAGGGTATTCGGTTTGACACGCAGAAGATAAAGCCAGTGAAGACTTGGCTTAGACCCATGACACCACGGATATTCGTAACTTCCTAGGTTTGGTAGGTTATTAAACGAGATTTATGGAGGGATTTTCTTCTCTTTCAGCACCATTGACAAAGTTGACTTAGAAGACAACTATGTTTCAGTGGGCTAATGCTTGTGAGTGAAGTTTACAGGGATTGAAGGACAAATTGACTTCAGCACCGGTTCTGACACTCCTAGAGGTGACCGATGGTTATGCTTTTATTGTGATGCTTCGAGTGTTGGATTGGTTGTGTACTGATGCAGCATAGTAAGGTTGTAGCTTATGCTTTTAGATAACTAAGAAAGCACGAGAAGAAT
This sequence comes from Nicotiana attenuata, assembly GCF_001879085.1. Classification (NCBI taxonomy): domain Eukaryota; kingdom Viridiplantae; phylum Streptophyta; class Magnoliopsida; order Solanales; family Solanaceae; genus Nicotiana; species Nicotiana attenuata. The sequence goes on from NW_017670633.1 coordinate 131,458, forward strand.
TACCCGACCCATGATTTAGAGTTACCTGCGGTGATTCATGCAAAAAATATGTGGAGGCACTATTTTTATGGCATTCATGTTGATATCTATACGAATCAACAGAGCCTTTATTATCTCTTCAAGCAAAAGGAATTGAATTTATGTCAGAGGCAATGATTGGAGCTACTGAAAGACTATGATGCTGATATTTTATACCATCCAGGGAAGGCGAATGTAGTAGTCGATGCCCTCAGTCGTTGATCTATAGGTAGCCTATCATACTTACAGCCAGAGAATAGTGAGATAGCCCATAAGATTCATCAGCTAGCTAGTCTTAGAGTTTGATCACTAGATTCAGGTGATACCATAGTTACTATTTAGGACACGACAACATCTCTTTAGTAACTAAAATTAAGGAACGCCAGTATGAGGATCCTGTGCTAGCTCATTACAGAGATACAACAACCAAAAGTAAAAGACACCATTTGGGATTACAGGAGATGGAGTCCTCAGATATCGAGGTCGATTATGTGTTCCTAATGTGGCAGAGCTGCACCGGCAGGGTATGGGAGAAACTCACTATTCTCGTTATTCTGTTCATCTAGGAGCAATGAAGATGTATCATGGTATCAGGGAAATATACTAGTGGGACGAAATGAAGAAGGATATAGTAGAGTTTGTTGCTCACTGCCCTAATTGTCAGCATGTTAAGATTGGGAATCAGAAACCCAGTGGATTATTGTAGGCTATAGAGATTCTGACTTGGAAATGGAGAATAATTAATATGGATTTCATTATAGGCTTACCTCGTACCCAGCGTAAGTTCGATTCTATATGGGTGATTGTTGATAGACTTAAAAACTCAGCCCATTTTCAGCCTGTCAGGACTATGTATTCAATAGAGGATTATGCAAGGCTTTACATTAAGGAGATAGTACAATTTCATGGTGTCCTTATATCTATTATCTCAGATAGAGGTGCTCAGTTTATAGCTAATTTTTGGAGGTCCTTCCAACAAGGATTGGGGACTCAGGTAAGTCTTAGTACAACATTTCATCCTAGACAGTTGGTAAGGCTGAGCGTACTATTCAAACAATTGAGGATATGCTACGGGCTTGTGTGATAGACTTTAGGGGTAGTTGGAACGATAATCTTCCGCTTATTGAGTTCGCATATAATAATAGCTATCATTCTAGCATTCAAATGGCTCCATACGAATCTCTTTACGGACAAAAGTGTAGGTCACCTATCGGATGGTTCGATGTTGGGGAAACTAAGTTAGTAGGACCAGAGTCTGTATAATAGGCAGTTGAGAAGATTAAGCTTATACAGAAAAGGCTATTAGCAGCTCAGAGTCGTCAGAAGTTCTATGCAGATAATCAATGATGAGCTTGGATTTTAAGTAGACGATTGGGTATTCTTAAAGGTCTCACCGATGAAAGGCATTATGAGCTTTAGTAAGAAAGGAAAGCTTATCCCTCTGTATATTGGACATTATAGGATCATACACAGAGTAGGCCAGGTAGCATATGAGTTAGACTTGCCTTCCAACTTGGAGTCTGTACATCCAGTGTTTCATGTGTCTATGCTCCGTAAAGGTATTAGAGATCCTTCTAGAGTCGTTCTAGTTGACGATGTCCAGGTCAAAGAGCAGCTATCATATGAGGAAGCTCCCATTTTTATGCTAGATAAACATGTTCGGAGATTGAGAACTAAGGACGTATCTTCGGTTAAAGTACTTTGGAGAAACGAGAATGTGGAGGAGATGACTTGGTAAACAAAAGAATACAAGAAGTCTAAGTATACTCACTTGTTTCCGCTATCGGAGGAGTAGCAGACTGAGACATCACAGCCTTTAGGTGCGTATATGATACTGGATTCTTATGTTAGTTACTGTCATTTCTCATGTGAGGCCATTGGTGTTATTGATGATTGTGGCCTTGTGTGGCTTTGTATTCTTGGGTTTTCTGCGTGACAGGTTGGTAGTAGTACCGTTACAGAGGAGACTCTACCAAAATTTCTTTAGATCTTTGGGAGTTTAACATTCGACGATGAATGTTTCTAAGGGGGGAAGATTGTTATACTCTGTGCGTCCCAAGGTGACGTATAATGAATATGATACTTGTTAATCATGATTTAATAGAGTGTAAAGTCATAATACGACTACATATGATGTTTGAATATAAAATATAAAGTTCTGGATAAATCGGATTTAAGTTGCGGAAAAACCGACTAAGGATTTTCTTTGTAACGAAGCTTTTTGAGCAATATATTTCTTGTGTTATATGAGTTATTTCTAGGAAATATTATATACCAAATTGAAGATCGTGGAATTTAGTTTCCAACACTCTTAACCGTTCATTCATATGACGTCTGGATAAGGGCGAATGCTAGGGTGCCAATCTAGCACCTCTTTGGCTTTTCAAAAGTTGATATATATAGGTCTTAAGTCATCGTACTCTTCATTTTTCCATAGAACATGAATAGAGAACCCCCATAAACCTATCCTTAAGCTCTCTACAAGGGTTTAAAAAAAGATTAACATTCCAGGTACGAAATCAAGAAGCGATAACGAACGTTCCCTATGATGTACGTATCATTTTACCGCCTCTCTTTTTCTTTTTGGTTTGAATATTGGAAGGTACTTAATAGTTAATAAAATTCCTACTTTATGTTTTTTAAGCTTTTAAATATCAAGGAAGGTTGATAAATTCGTTTCGTAATAGTTAGAACTCACGGGGGCGGTGATTAGAAGCCGGGAGTTCGATTTATTCCACTTTTAGTGGACTGTTTTGTTCCACTAGTGTTAGTCTCTTGTGCTGATGATTTATGGAGTTTTGAAGGATAAAGATCGTGGAGAAATTCCACATGTGATAGGGTAGTGGGCTGGTCGCGCGTCGTTGCAATTTCAAGCTAATTGATAACTTGTTGATTGGGTGTGTTACGGTATATTTGTGTTTTTGAGTAGCTGATTGTATTGTGTTTATGTCTTGCCTATAGTAGGCTTGAGGGAGCAGTAAAATCAAGGGAAATGTTGCCCGTTTTTTGGTTACAGATTAAGTTACTTTCATTATATAAGTGAGAGAGTCATTCGTAGCTTGACAATAGCTTCACTATCGTTGTTGTAGATTAAGCTGCAGTGAGCTGATTTTAGCATTGTTTTTGGACAGATTTCTATAAGGTATGTTAAGCTATCCCTTCTTTCCTTTTGGCATGATCCATATGATACAACGACACGAGCAAACACGCAATTTTCACAAATGACTATATTCTTAGAAGTACTAGGGTTGCCTATGTTCTTGATTACCCCTATGTCCTATTATTATATCGTCTACTCATGGGTCTCAGAAAATACGTAAACTGATAAAGTTTATTTCGTGATAGTAACTGAAGGCATGTTAATCTTATGACACCGCGAGAGATCTTGTTGACTTACTTCTTATACATTGCATTTATTTATACATGTACATTGACCCATGACAAGATGGCATTATATACGCATAGATTATATGTATATGGGGTATGGGGAAAGGTTATGACGTTATATATGTAACACCACCTGATCAGTTGGTATACGTTGATGATTTTGCCCACTAAGGCCGAGATAATGTGATGTGATTCTCTCATAGGCTTGATGATATTATGTACGCAAATACCTATGCTTCATATGACATATATACGCATATGCACGACATTATAAATGTTTTATGATTCACATAGCTATGAAGACATACAGGTTGGGTCCTTTACTCCATATTTCTTTCATGTCTTTTATATACTGATTTTTAATCCTTACATACTCGGACATGGTATTGGGTTTTGGTACGATACTTTTGTATACGTATATGGGTATGATGAGGCCCAGTCCCGTCTTTTATACAATTGTATACTCTATTAGAGGTCTACTGACAGTCATGAATAGTTGGATGGTATGTGGCCTTGTCGGCTTCAATTTTGATATATAGTTGTCCATATCAGCCTTGTCGGCTCGCCCTACCGTATTTTGCATATATTTGTATATATGTCTTTTGGGCATGTTTGCTCACGTATGTTATTCACATGATTCAATAGTTTTGATAGATGTCATGCATGACCTACTCTTATTTCATGTTTATATCTTAGACGTGTGCTTAGGAGTGTTCGACAGGTAGGACTCGGCACTCATCAGGGCCCATCGCCTTGGGTCGTGACAAATAATACTACAATGATCCACTATACTAAGCAACTTCAATCTGCTATATCAACATCAATTGAGACCAACATTAGTAACAAATTCCATATTTTACACCATTTAAACACTTTATGAAACCCTCTGCATGCATAAATCTCTACATCTCTTAACCATAGGATTAGTTCATCCAACTACCACCATTTACCAACAATTTATCCCACCATCATTCTTAAACAATTTATAACTTCCAACATCACATGCATGACCAACAATCCATATCCAACCAAAGAAATTCCTACAAATAATCACCCTTCAATCTCTACAATGGCTAAGTATTTAAATTAGGAACTTATGGCTTCCAATCACCACCCCCTAAGTTCCACTACTTAATCCTTACTCATATTCCCATAACAATCCATGCATCTAAGTCTAAGGGTGTAGGATTACCTTTCGGAAGAAATCTTGCAAAACCCTCCTTTGAGTTCTTGAAGAAATTTCTTGAAAATCTAAGTATTTCATGGTGGATTGAGTTAGTTCTAGTGTGGAAATGATAGGATTCACACCATGATAATGGGGATTGCTTACCTTGAATATGTGAGGAGTTGGGGGTCTTGAGAGAGTAGAGGAAAGCTCCAAAATTCGTCCAAGTGAAATGGGAAAAATGAGCCCCGAAATGACTTAAAAGGACCTTAAGCTGGGGCCCGCCCAGTCTGGCGAAGTGAACCTCACTTCGCTGTCCACTGCATGCAAGGGTGGACATGATCCGCGCCCGATCTGGCGAAGCGAGCCTTGCTTCGATGTCCGCCAAAATAACTGGGTGGTCTGACTTTAGTAATTTGATCATAACTTTTAGCAGGAATTTCCAAACAATGAACGGCTTTATGAGTTTGAACTAGATTCGAAGGGCTACGCTTTAGGGGCAAACTTCATGGAAAATATCTTTACATTATGGGAGTTATACCCGTTCAAAGTCAAGTGTCGTGCAAATTTAGACATCTTTTCCACTTAATATATCCAACTCGTTCCAAGCAGCGTCTTCCCACTTACTAACCTCCTTAATATGACCCGAAACACCTTCCGTATATATTTTCATGTCAAAATAATATGGTTCCACCCCATAGCTCTCCTTTAGTACTCAGAAAAATATTATTTCAATCTTTGTTGGTGCACTATAAGGTCTTAAATAATTAGAAAATTATACGGGGACTTACATCTTGCCCCGCTTAGGATCATTCGTCCTCGAATGAGGATTAAAGTCCTCTATAGACACCCAACATGACTCAACTCTTTATTCACACACCAAAAGTTCCAAATTTCCAAAATAATTCGGCAGAGTCTCCCCTGTATTTAGGGGTGTGAATTCGAATCGGTTTATCGATAAACCGAATCGATTATTTGTTATCGAAATCGAAATCGAAAAAATCGTAACCTTACTGAAACGATAACGAGAAGCATATGTACAAATCGATAATCGATAAGTAATTATCGATAAGGGTCAAAATCGAATCGATAAATCGAATGCACACCCCTAGACTATAGACGCTTGTTAAATGAGTAATTACCTATCTGTGTAGATTAATATAACATACAGAATGTATATATATTCCGCTACTATTTTGAAAGCCGCTATACAATATTATTTTCCCTAATCTATAACCTTTCCTTTATCCTAAGTCCCTTACCCTATTATTTCCTCTACCACATTTANAAGCTGTTTTCACAAGAGTCTAACTATTGGAACATAAATGCCTTCTGCTTCAAAGTCAATGGAGAGGCAAGAGTGGAGATCCCCTCCACAAGCATCTTGTAATACCCAACTAACCCTAAGAAACTGTGAATCTCTATTGGAGTTGTAGGTCTATGCCAATTCTTCACAGCTGCAATCTTCTGAGGATCAACCTTGATTACTTCACTGGAGACGACATAAACCAAGAATTTGATGAATTCAAGCAAAAACTCACACTTCGAAAGATTTGCATACAACTCGTGTTGATACAGAGTCTGCAGAACTACCCTGAGATAATCAGCATTGTCCTCCCAACTTAATCGAATATACATGAATGTACATCATAAACACTATCACAAGGAGTCAAGAAAAGTCTTGAAGACTCTAATTCATAAGATCCATGAAAGTTGTCGGGGTCATTNAATCCACCCCCATTATCACATCAAAATCAACCATCCCTAATTCAATGAGATCGGCCATGGTGTCCTGACCATGCACAGTGACAACACAATCCCTATAAACCCGCACGACAATAATAGACTCGCCAACTGGAGTAGATATAGAGAACATCTCATGAAGCGGTCCCGGTTCTATAGATACAAAAATGTCTCATGAAGTTGTTCCGGTTCTATCTCGAATTTCATAGCAACATAGGGAGTGACATGTGACAAAGTGTAACCAGGATCTATGAGAGCATAAACATCATTATATTGGACAGTCAATATACATGTAACAACATCTGGAGAAACCTTTGAACTCTGGCTACCCCTTATAGAATAAAAATGGCTGGGACCTCCCGAACTTAGTGCACCATCCCTAGCTGCACCACGCCCTGTGGATGCTAGTGTGCCTCGAGCTAAAGAAGGTATTGCGGATGTAGTAGCTACAGAACTAGCTGGTTGTGTCGTACCCTCGCCCACACTCTTGAAGGACGAATGAGAATCCCCCTGTATATGACCTCTAATACCGCACCCGTAGCATATGGGTAGGTTCATGTAGCAGGCTCCAAATTTCATCTTCTCACACCTAGGGCAAGGGGATCTCTGGTACTTCTGGAATCTCCCACCAGGCCGACCCTGCTGGTGGGATCCCCTATCGCCCTGACTGGGCCTAAAACGACTCTACTACTGCTAACCGAGCCCTGATGGTGATGCACTGACTGAAGACTGAGCAAAGGACTGGGTTGTCCCAGATGACCCTCCCTTAAATACTAACCTTCCACCATTACATCCACTGGAAGAACCACCAAAGTTGCCCGCTGACCGGGCCTTCTTTCTACCCTCTCGCTCCATCATATTCTTCAGTTTGCGCGTCTCTATGGCTTGAGAAAATGGCACCATCTTTCCATAGTTCATATTAGAATTCAAGGCAGCCATAACAGCCTCATTAATACCCAAGGGGTTGAGGCCCTGTACAAACCCGCACACTCTAGCCTTGGCATACTTGGACATGCGCGTGAATCTCATATGGTACTCCCATACACTTATGCTACCTTGTTTCTGACTCTCAAACTCGGTGGTACGGGCTGCCTTAGTCTCGGTAGGCAAGAAATGATCAATGAAGGCGTCGGCAAACTCACCCTACCTTGACGGAAGGCTCCTCTCTTCACGGGACTCCTCCCACAGGTCAAACCATGAATATGCCAACTCTATCAGGTGATAGGAGGCCAACTCCACTGCTTCCATCTCGGCGGCATGCATAACTCGGAGAGTCATATGTATCTTATCAATAAAATCCAGGGGTCCTCCTCGGGATCAGTATCCGTGAACACTAGAGGATCCAAGTGAAGAAACTTGTTCAACATAAAACTAGCAGAATCCCCTTGCTGGCTGGAGGAAGTAGGTGCAACATTCGATCTTTGGGCCTGAGAAGCCACTATCTGAGTCAACATCTATATGGCTCCCCTAAGGTCCCCATAAGAAACAATAGGACCGGAAGCTGAGGTTGGAGGTGGAATCGCTACACCCTTAGTAGGAGTAGGGATTATTGTAGCTTGAGCAGGAGTACTAGACACGCAGTGCCTCTCGCATGCTCACTCACACCATCGGGTATAGGATTAACTGCCACTTATGGGGTGGCATTGGCTCTTGGCCAGTTCTTGCCTCCTTCTTAGGCGCCATATACTGAAAATTAGAACAATGCACGAGTTAAAGGAGGAACAGTCTTATAATCAAGCTCGATCGTACGATCTAGCGTATCAAAGAATGGTGGCATTCCTAAATGTCCAAGTAGCCTCCTAATTATAGACATGGTCGACAACACACCGATAAGAAGGACTCTACTAGACTTTGATACATCCAAAGACACATTAAAACCTTAGGCTCTGATACCAAGCTTGTCAAGCCCCGTACTTGAGGAGCGCGACCGACGCTCAATCGAGATATCCCAGTTAAGCAAGCCTACTTGATGCCTTCTACCCGACCTTACCCATGAATAAAGTGAATATGCATGCCATCCGTTATACAATGAGAGGATTTTATAATACAAATTTCATTACCATTAGTTACTTTATTTACAATTCCCGAAAAATAAATTGCACGTGCGTAGTTTTAGAAGTAGAAATATGTGTTACCAGTACAACATTTCAAGTTTGACTTACCCAAATCAAAATACAACTCACACTATGTCTATGGAGCCTCCAATGGATACAAAAGAGTAATATGATGGTGCTGGCAACAAGGCCCCCGCTTTACCTCAAAACACCATACATAAGGAACAAAAGATACAAGATCCCAATACGGAGTGGGGCTTACCAAGTTGGTTGAGAAGAGGGTGTACCGCTATCACTGATCGGTGCCGCCTGCTGTGGAACCACCTGCATCCATTAAAGATGCAGCGCCCCTGGAAAAAAGGGACGTTAGTACACATACAATAGTACTAGTATGTAAAACTAACCACCATCTCAATGAATCGAGTAACAGTACAAGGAGAAAGAAACATGGAATCAATGAGAGCCTCAAATAAATTTAAGCATCTTGTAAAGAGAAAGATATGTTTTCGAGTAAATATCATTATTTTTATGTTGGGAGGTCTTTAGCACCGATATACCATCATGTTTTTTAGCACGAAGTCCGATCTCGGCCCGATCGACTAAGTTATCTCACCCAAAGACATCCAATCACAGCACCACCGTGCTTTTAGCATAGAGTCCAATCTCGGCCCGGTTGGCTAAGGCGTCTCACCCCAAGACATCCAATTACAATGCCGCCAAGTGCGCAGTATAGAGTCCGATCTCGGATCGATCGGCTAAGCCGTCTCACCATAATGCCCAGTGCGTCGACATCACCTTCCACTAGCAATCATCTCATCCCAATTAAGGGGAATGATCTCAACGCATCAATCTTATCCACATTAAGGGGAATAATCACAACACATCAGTCCAGGGGATTTACCCCTCAATTACTCCTACACCGGCACATGTAGTTTTGGGGTTAGGTTATTTCAACCTACCCTTCCTCAGTGACTAAACGATGCTCCCAAAATATTTATCATATAAAGGAGTTACAACTCATTGCATAATCGTTCACACATTCCTTTCATTTTATTGACACTATTAGCCACAAGTGTAGTTTTCATTCTTGGCACGATGGCCACATTTTATATCTCATACTCACTTCAATCACTTTCAAGCATCATCATAGGTTATCAACAATAAGATCATTTGGAATCAAGACTTTAAATATGTATATGAGCAATAGGAATCTTAAGCATTGAGTTTACTTTTCATAATTAAGCATCATAAACTCGCATTTGAAACATGAATTGAAGTCATAAGGTTTTGATACATAAACCATACATGAATACATTCCCAAAGGAGAGCATAATGCGATAGGAGCAATTGAAACACACGCTTGAAACATAAGAGGACATCATGAAATTCGATTCTATGAGAGAAGTTTAGCCAATATACCTCAATTTCACCCCTTAATAATACTACAATGATCCACTACACTAAGAAACTTCAATCTGCATTATCAAAATCCAATGGGACCAACATTAGTAATAAATATCCATAATTTAGGCCATTTAGACACTTTATCGAACACCTAGTAGGCATAAATCTCTACATCTATTAACCATAGGATTTGTTCATCCAACTAGAAACATTTACCAACAATTTATCCCACCATTATTCTTAAACAATTTATAACTTCCAACATCACATGTGTGACCAACCATCCACACCCAACCAACAAAATTCCATCAAATAATCACCCTTTAATCTCTACAATGGCTAAGTATTTATATTGGGAACTTATGGCTTCGAATCACCATCCAATAAGTTTCAATACTTAATCCTTACTCATATTCCCATAGTAATTCCATTCTTGTAAGTCTATGGGTGTAGGATTACCTTTTGGAAGAAATCTTGCAAAATCTTCCTTTGAGTTCTTGAAGAAATTTCATTAAAATCTAAGGATTTCATGGTAGATTGAGTTAGTTCTAGTGTGGAAATGATAGGATTCACACCAACATAATGGGGATTGCTTACCTTGAAGATGGGAGGAGTTGGGGATCTTGAGAGAGTGGAGAAAAGCTCCAAAATTCGTCTAAGTGAAATGGGAAAAATGAGCCCCCGAAATGACTTAAAAGTACCTTAAGCTGGGGCGCGCCCAATCTGGTGAAGTGAGCCTCACTTCGGTGTCCACTGCATGCTAGGGAAGATATGATTCGCACCCGATACGGCGAAGCAAGAGTTGCTATGTTGTCTTCCAAAATAAATGGGTGGTCTAACTTTAGTAATTTGATCATAACTTTAGTAGGAATGTCCAAATAACGAACGACGTGATGAGTTTGAAACTAGACTCCAAGGGCTACGTTTTAGGGGAAAACTTCATGAAAAATATATTCATATTATGAGAGTTATACCCATTTAAAGTCAAGCGTAGTGACAATTTAGACATCTTTTCCAATTAATATATCCAAATCGTTCAAAGCAATTTTTTCCCACTTACAAACCTCCTTTATATGAGCCGAAACACTTTCCATATGTATTTCATGTCAAAATAATGTGATTCCACCCCATAGGTCTCCTTTAGTACTCAAAAAATATTATTCTCTGTCAACATTGGTGCACTATAAGGTCATAAATCGTTAGAAAATTCTACGGGGCTTTACACTTATAGGGCCAAACAACTATTTTACTTACTATATTGAGAGAGTTAAGTCAGTATCAGCATGTAAGCACATCTTCAGATCATCTTTTACTCCCAGTCACTTTTGGTTATTATATTATCAGTCAGTTTAGCTTTCAGTTATTATGCTTCCTTACATACTCGGTACATTATTTCGTATTTGACGTCCCTTTTATCGTGGATGCTACATTTCATGCCTGCAGATTGTGATAGACAACTGGATAGACCTTCCCAATAGATAGAGTCAAACATCAACATGATTGGCAAGCTCCACTCCCCCAGAGTTACCAGGTCTAGACATTGGAGTCCATTTTATATGTACATGTTTGATAGGTAGGTCAATGCCTTATCCCGACCATGATATAGTTCTGTTATCTCTAGAGGCTTGTGAATATATCCTGTCAGTTAGTGCAGTATGTTGGCCTTGTAGGCCTTGTATGTATATTTGTTTTTGGTTTGTGAGCTGTAGTAGTTATGACGGCCTTGTGGACCCAACTTTATACTGATGTTCTGTTAGAGCTAGTCTCCATTCAGTTTTATGTTTTGGAGGGTTATTGTGGACTTTTGGAGGATTATTAACCTATCTATGGATTTTTAGATTTGATTTGGGGGCCCATTGTAGACGATCAAAATCGAGGAGCATGATTTTGAAGTCTTAAATCGGGCAATGGGTCCGAGTCCGGGAGACTCGACATAGAGGCCAGATCTGGCTAAGGGACACATACCTCGAGGAGGCTGATCGAAGGCCTGACATGGCCTACATTGAGGGCAGAACAATCTCGAAGTCTATCAAGAAAGAGCGGAAATTTCTAAGGACACGTGGACTAGGGCATAATTAAAGGATAAGATTTGTACAAAATGGTACAGGCCCGTACTAGGTCGTTATACACTTGTACCAATAGAATTCTTTACCACAAGGAGGAATGTGCTATATTGGGGTTTTCTCCTCCTATATAAAGGGGACCCCAATCATTTTATAAGAGGATCTCACATTATTCACTGCAATAGAACATTCTATTCTACTCTTGTTTAACGTGCTCAACAATTATTCTTCAGCTTTATTGCCTTTACTTTATTGTTCATTCTTTATTGTTCTTAGCTGACCTCGAGGACCCTGGGATAACCAAGCTCGAGGCCCCTATTGCTCCAACGACGGTGATTTGGTTCATCATTTCTCCTTACTTAAGCTTAATATTACTTGTATAATCACTAGTATTAGAATATTTCACATATCTTTAAAACCACAAATTATCTTTAATTGTTACTCAAATTTTTCGAGGTAACAGTTTGGCGCCCACCGTTGGGCTAAATATAATAGTGATCATTTTAGTGCTAGTTTTTTGATAACACACGTTATTTTTCACACTTTTTCTTGTCAAAGATTTTTTGATTTCAGGCCAAAATATGTCTAGCACACAAAACGCACCAGCTCATGACAGTGAGGGACTCGGAGAAAACAGCGGTATAAGGGTCGGTGTACCATCCATAAACCCTGAGGGAATGCCAAATTTGGAGCCCGTTGATATCATTTCACATAACGCTCTAAACACGGACACAGGCACAGACCTCGTGAGGGATGCACACAGGGAAGCCCGAGCCGGAGGCCAGGAAATTCGAGGAATGGAAGAAGGAGGAGTCAGCCTCACAGTGATATTCGAGATGTTGCAAGCTTAGCAAGTCACCATCGCTCAACTCCAGAGTCAGAACAAAACTCCTAACACCGCTGAACCAATAAACACACGGCATGAACCAGTCCTAGAAAGGCCTGATGAAAGCGGCTCGGGGGCTGAAACCACAATCATGAAAATGCTCGAGGAACTGACTAAAAGGATTGAGTCAGGAGAAAGGAAGATAGAAGACGATGATAAAAAGGTGGAAATATACAATTCCCGAGTAGACTAGATACCGGGAGCACCTCTAGTTTTGAAGGGTCTAGATGCAAAAAAAATTCATACAAAAACCTTTCCCCCCAAGTGCGGCTCTGGTGCCCATTCCCAAGAAGTTTTGCATGCCCGATATACCGAAATATAATGGAACAACTGACCCTAACGAACATATTACTTCATACACTTGGGGAATCAAAGGAAATGACTTGAATGACGATGAAATCGAGTCAGTGTTATCAAAAAAGTTAGGAGAAACACTATCAAAAGGAGTTATGATCTGATATCTTCCTTTCTCCTAACTCCATTTATTCATTTTCTATGTTGGTGGATGCCTTCGTGAAAGCACACGTCGGGGCCATAAAAGTGGCCACGAGAAAATTGGATGTCTTCAAAATAAAACAAAGGGACGACGAGATGCTAAGGGAGTTCATGTCCCAATTCCAAATGGAAAGAATGGAATTGCCGCCAGTCTCCGATGACTGGGTAGTTCAGGCCTTTATGCAGGGTTTGAATGAAAGAAGCTCGATTACATCTCGACAGTTAAAGAAGAACTTGATTGAATATCCAGTTGTGACATGGTCAGATGTGCACAACTGTTATCAGTCAAAAATTAGGGTCGAGGAAGACCAGTTGGGAGCCCCCTTGGGCTCAGTTCATCCTAATAGATTCGCAGCCAAGCCCCCGAGGGACACAAACTGGGGATGAAGATTCAACAAAGAACGATATCAGCCATATGCTGATCGAAGAAACAACGGCCCGAGTCATAACTCCTCTCAAAGCGATCGAAGAAGTGACCAAGTTCAAGGTTCTCGGGGACTCATGAGAAAGAACGGGTTCGATAAGCATGCCGACCCTGCCGTGGTCCCCCGATTATCAGAATACAATTTCAGCATAGATGCATCAGGGATCGTCTCGGCTGTTGGGAGAATCAAAGATACTAAGTAGCCCAAGCCAATACAGACTGATCCCACCCAAAGGAATCCGAACTTGATGTGCAAGTATCATGGCACACATGGTCATAGAACGGAGGAATGCAGGCATCTAAGGGAGGATGTGGGTAGGTTATTCAATGAGGGCCACCTTCGAGAATTCCTAAGTGATCGGGCTAAGAATCACTTCAGGGAAAGGGATGCAGGCAGAAAGAACGAACATAAAGAACCTCAACATGTCATTTACCTAATCATCAATGGAGTCGACGTCCCACAGGGGCCAATGTTCAAACGTACCAAAGTATCCATCACAAGGGAAAAATGGACTCGGGATTATTTGCCCGAGGACACCCTCACATTCAGCGAGGAAGACATCGAGGCTTTATCTCAACCTCACAACGATGCATTGGTAATTTCTATCCTTTTAAATAAAGTTAAAGTTAAACGTGTTCGTGTGGATCCAGGTAGTTCAGCAAATATAATCAGGTCAAGGGTCGTGGAGCAGCTCGGGCTGCTCGATCAAAACATACCGGCATCTCGGGTCTTGGATGGCTTTAAACATGGCAAGTGAAACGACGAAGGGAGAAATCATCCTCCTAGTCAATGTGGTCGGAAAAGACACCGAATTTCATGTCATCGAAGGTGACATGAGATACAATGCTTTGCTCAGAAGGCCGTGGATCCATAGCATGAGGGCGCTGTGTCCATCGACCCTTCATAAGATGATGAAGTTCCCAACGAAGAATGGCATGAAAACAGTACATGGAGAACAACATGCAGCTAAGGAGATGTTTGTAGTACACGACTTGACACCGATATTGGTGCCATCCACATCGGAAAAGTTGAAGGACGAATAGGTGGCCAGATAACAATCACAGCTCGTGCCCTCGGTTGAGCCCGAGGGACAAATATCTGATGAACAGGTGGCTGAGGACGAAGAAGAAGATTTCCTCACCCCCCGAACCTTTGTTGCCTCCGAGGAAATAGATGCGACGAAATCCACGATCGAAAAACTCGAACAGGTCATATTAATCGAGCATCTTCCGAAACAAAAGGTACACCTGGGGACGGGGTTAACCACAGAACTCAGGAAAAAACTCATTCAGTTTCTCATCAATAATATTGATTGCTTCGCTTGGTCCCATTTAGATATGACAGGGATCCCACTGGAGATAAATACCCATCGACTAAGTGTCGATCCCAGATTTAAACCGGTGAAGCAAAAGAGGAGACCTCAGTCCGAGGTAATGCACGCATTCATCAAAGAAGAGGTAACCAAAATTCTCAAAATAGGATCCATCAGGGAAGTAAAATATCCTGAATGGCTAGCTAACGTAGTGGTAGTCCCTAAAAAGGGGAATAAACTTAGAATGTATAGATTACAAAGCTTTGAACAAATCATGCCCTAAAGATTCTTTCCCATTGCCTATCATCGATCGTTTGATCGATGCTACGGCCAGCCACAAGATCCTTACCTTTATCGACGCCTACTCCGGATACAACCAAATTCAAATGAACCCGGAGGATCGGGAGAAAACTTCATTCATCACCAAGTATGGAAAGTATTTTTATAATGTAATGCCCTTCGGGCTAAAAATGCAAGAGCTAAATATCAACGTTTAGTTATTAAGGCGTTCGAACATCAAATAGGCAAATGCATGGAAGTTTATATTGATGATATGCTAGTTATGTCCCTGCGCGCAGAGGACCATTTGACCCATTTGCAGGTGACATTCGACATCCATAGAAATTATAACATGAAGCTCAACCCCGAGAAATGCGCTTTTGGAGTCCGCTCGGTCAAGTTCTTGGGCTTCATGGTATCGAACAGAGGCAACGAGATCAACCCCAACAAAATCAAAGCCATTGAGGAAATCACCATGGTGAACAATGTGAAAGCCGTGCAACGACTGACCGGATGGATAGCTGCCCTAGGTTGATTTATCTCGAGGGCATCAGATCAGAGCCATCATTTCTACTCCCTACTCAAAAAGAAGAACAACTTCGCATGGACCCCGGAGTGCCAACAAACCTTGGAAGAATTAAAATGGTATCTCTCGAGCCTGCCCCTACTCCATACTCCAAAGGAGGATGAAACACTCTACTTGTATATGTCAGTGTTCGAGGTAGCGGTAAGTGGCATGTTGGTTGGAGACGAGCAAGGTACGCAATTTCCCGTCTATTATGTGTGTTGGACCCTAGGGGATGCTGAAACCAGGTACCCACATTTGGAAAAATTAGCTCTTGCATTAATAAGCGCATCTAGGAAATTAAAACCATAATTTCAATGCCATCCTATATGTGTACTGACTATATGCCCGCTTTGAAATGTCTTGCATAAGCCCGAATTATCGGGCAGATTGGCCAAGTGGGCCATCGAACTTGGAGGATATGATATCGAATATTAGCCTCGAACGACCATCAAGTCTCAAATTTTAGCAGACTTTGTGGCCGACATCATGCCTGCCCTTGTACCCGAAGTAAAAAAGGAACTCTTGCTAAAAACAGGTACGTCGGCGGGGGTTTGGACCCTCTTCACAGACGGTGCACCGAATGTGAAAGGATCCGGACTCGTCATCATTTTGAAACCACCTACGGGCAGTGTTATTAGGCAATCTATCAAGACTTCTAAATTGACTAACAATGAGGCTGAGTATGAAGCCATGATTGCAGGTCTTGAACTAGCCAAGGGCCTTGGAGCAGAGGTCATCAAGGCGAAGTGTGATTTCCTTTTGGTGGTAAATCATGTAAACGGAAGCTTCGAGGTTCAAGACGATCGAATGCAAAGGTACTTATACAAACTTCAAATGACATTGCACCGCTTCAAGGAATGGACACTGGACCATGTACCTCGAGAACAAAATAGTGAGGCTGACGCACTAGCAAACTTGGGGTCATCAGTCGAAGAAGACGATATCGTACCGGGGGCTGTCATCCAGCTATCAAAGTCAGTGATCGAAGAAGGCCATGCAGAGATTAACTCAACAAGCTTAACATGGGATTGGAGGAATAAGTAAATTGATTACTTAAAGCATGAGAAGCTCCTCACGGACCCAAAAGAGTCAAGAACACTTCGAGCCAAAGCAGCTCGATTCTCGCTCGATGAAAATGGAACGTTACACAGAAGAACCTTCGATGGACCACTGGCAGTGCGCTTGGGACCCGGGGACACAGACTATGTACTACGGGAAATCCACGAGGGCTCATGTGGGAACCATTCTGGTGCAGACTCTCTGGTTCGCAAGGTGATCAGAGCAGGGTATTATTGCGATAGCATGGAGAAGGATACCAAGGAGTTCGTTCAGAAGTGTGATAAATGCCAGAGATTTGCACCAATAATCCATCAACCCGGTGAACAACTCCACTCGGTCCTATCCCCATGGCCATTCACGAAATGAGGGATGGACATCATCGGCCCCCTACCGACTGCGCCAGGTAAAGCTAGATTTATTTTGTTTATGACTGACTACTTCTAAAACTGGGTTGAGGCGCAGGCTTTCGAGAAGGTAAGAGAAAAAGAAGTCATCGATTTCATATAGGACCACATCATACGCCGGTTTGGGATACCCGCCGAAATAACATGTGACAATGGGAAACAGTTCATCTGCAACAAAGTGACAAAATTCCTCGAGGACCATAAAATCAAAAGGATACTATCAGCACCTTACCACCCAAGTGCAAATGGTCAGGCCGAGTCCACAAACAAAACCATTATTTGAAACTTGAAGAAAAGGTTAGATGATGCAAAGGGGAGATGGAGAGAAGTGTTACCCGAGGTACTATGGGCATATCGAACAACATTGAAGTCAAGCACGGGGCAGACCCCATTTTCTTCGGTGTAAGGGTGCGAAGCTTTGATTCCAGTCGAAGTCGGGGAGCCTAGCGCCAGGTTTCAGCATGCCACCAAAGACTCAAATCATGAAGCATTGAGCACTTCTCTCGAACTACTAGATGAAAAATGCGAGGCCGCATTAATTGGAATGGCCACGCAAAAACAAAGGATCGAAAGGTATTACAACAATAGGACGAACCTTCGATATTTCAGAGTCGGGGACATAGTCCTAAGGAAAGTCACTCTTAACACTCGAGACCCAAACGAAGAAAAGCTAGGTCCCAATTGGGAAGGACCGTACCGTGTCCTCGGAGTCATAGGGAAAGGATCCTACAAACTTAGCACTACCAAACAATTGGAATATATCAATGCTCAAGCGATATTACTGCTGAGTTATGACCTTCCTTCCTTTATCATTTGTATTTAAAACTAACTTATGGAAGATGTCCGATCGGATACATCGAGGCACTTTTAGGCTTGAAGACCTTGGGTTTGAAAGCATGCGTTGCACTCTTTTTCCCTTAGATTGGGTTTTATCCCAAATTGGTTTTACCGGCAAGGTTTTTAACGAGGCAACACCTATATGCTACCTAAGGGTCACTCAACAAGTATTCAAGGCTTCTTTTTAATCAACCTCGAATACTGGGGGCATCACCCTCGGAGGATTATAGTTTTGAGAAAGATATTTCACACTTAAGAGCGCCTCGATAGGAGGACTTTGTAATGGGCCAAACGATCAAATGAACCGCGTCCATATAGAATAATTGAGCCCCGATGACAAAACATGTACGCATGTATCAACTATTTTAAGAAGCATTCTTGTTATATCAAAAAACACTTTGTATTTCATACGAGCTCTACACTTACAATCCTACGGGAAGCGGCTCAAGGGCCAAAGCACCCCAAAACACCCGGGGACTGTCACTGACAGTCAATACATCCGAGTCGTCGAAAATTCGGACTCATAAGACCTTAAAAGAGACACCCCCTCGAAACTAAGGCCAAGGCCAATTTACTGGGGGACTAACTTTTCAATCAAGTTCGGAAAATTATCGGGAAACGAGACCAAGTGACAAACCCGAAGGCTATATCCATACAAAAGACTACGGTCACGTAAAGGCTACGGCCAAAATAATGCGATTCGGAGATGTCCAATTTTCGCTATAAAATTAAAGGCCTTCAAACATTGAAAAACCAATTAAGTCAGGCTACCCCCGGCAAAAGCAAAATATAAGGGTCCTCGATAAATTCGTCCCCCGAAAAATCTAAGGGCTTCGATAAATCGGCCCTCGAACAATCTAAATGCTTCGATAACACCAGCCTTCAGAAAACCCTTAAGAGGCATTCGATTATGCCCACAAAAACAAAATGACTAATAAGGTTCCGATACGTCGAACCTTCAAAAAACTCAACGGGTACAAAAAGACATGCTAAGGCATAACTAAAATTTCACTAAGTCTTTTAGCCGAAAGGAGGGAAAAATTATATAGCCATTTTTAGAGGCCGAAACGGCTCAATTTAAAGATCCTAAGGGCCAATTCTAAAAAAGAGCCTAAGGGCCAGCTTAAAATGATTATAGGGCCGAAGACCATTGAGAGTCTGAGACCCCGTTCTCGTTTAACTCGGACCCAAAGGCCCCGTTACACCGAGCTCGTATTAATTTTATTTTATGTTTGGCTCAGGGATCATCTAAAACCCTAAGGGGTATGATCTTGGGCAATAAAAGCCCAAGGGCTTATTACGAGTCTAAACCGATACTCGAACTTAGCATTTGAATCATCGGAATTTTTCATAAACGGGGACAAAGGCGACAGTCCTCGAGTTATTGAGGATTCTTTGGCTCAGGAGCCAATGAGATAGAGATGGCGATTTGACGGCAGTCCCCGAGTTATCGAGGATTTCTCGGCTCGGGAGCCATTACTTGCAAACTTGGTGCTTGATGACGTCCAAATCCACTACAAAAAAGTAATAGACACGGTCGCATGCAATATAATTTATCCAACTATGAGTCGGGGTCGAATCCCACAGGGAACAATGTGTAGGCGATTAGGAATGTAATAAAATTATCGCTTATCGCGCAATGCCAAACAATAAGAACTTGGTTTTGAAAATGTTTTATATCTAAATGCGGAAATGTAAACTAACCTAGAAAGCAAGTAAAATGATCAATGGCTACAAGTATGGTTGCATGGAGAATTACACTCAAGTAACGATCCAATGTATTTCATGATTTTATAAATATGAGCGAGTTTATGTTAATTAGCCACGGATAATAATTCTTAATTAGCTTCTTCCGAAGACTAACAAGACTTCCTAATTGAATTATCCCTAAAACAATTAGAAGATTAAGCACACCCGGAATGGCTACAAGTAATTCAATCCTATCCCTAGGTAGAATCTATAAAATGAGGGTTAACGCCTCAAGTTCTTGTTAATTAATCTTTCCCAACCCCAAATTATCTTTTCCAAAATTTATTCGGAGTTAATGGGCGAGTCCTAGGGTTAGCTAATCCCTTTGAAAACATTAAAGAACAAGAATAATTAAACTAACAATAACTCACTTCATAAATAAATAAAAATCATTCAATACATAAGCACAACAAGGTATTTAATCCACACTTTAAACATGAATATTTCCTTAAACAAGATTTAAGTGTTGAATAAAATACTACACACTTAGATATACAATACAAAGCAAGTAAATGAAGAAAGCAACATAAATGGGTAAGAAATTCTCAACCAAAAGGTTCAATCTTCAAGACCAAAGTGTGTGTGCAAAGCCCTAGCTTCCAAAACTTGTTCTCTCTAGCCCTAAGAATTGAAAATAAGCAAAAGATATTTTACAAATGAGCCTAATCGGGTATTAAATGGTTTGGGGATCAAAAGTGTGAAATTCCAGAATTGCCCATGCCTAAAGCACGATCTTCGCAATTGCGAACAAAAGTTCCCAATTCCCAAACTTGCCCAGACTGCCAAGGTTCGCATTTACGATGAGACCTTCGCATTTGTGAAGGTTGACTATCTAGGTTGACTTCGCATTTGCGAAGTGGTCTTCGCATTTGCGAATACTGCCTATTCTTGCTGAGTTCGCATTTGCGAACTCCTCTTCGCATTTGCAAAGACTGACCTTTATGGCTGACTTCGCTTTTCCCAAGCTCTGGTCGCATTTGCGACCCCCGAGGGCACTGCCCAGATTTTTCTCTCTTTTTGGCTTCTTTTGACTTGTTTTCACTTGGTTTCTTCACCATTACTTCTAAATCACAATCACCCTGTTAAATAGAAGTAAATGACATTAAATACATGATTTTATCACTCAAACATAACAAAAGTATAGGTTTAAAGGCAAGATAAAATACCAACTTATCACTGGGCAGAATGTTTAAAAATCGGGATTTGAGTTTATTTCACCAATTTTTCTCTTGGCTTGGGCGATTTTTGGAGCTGTTGAAGAGGGGGTTCCGTCATTCATCATGAGGTAAGTAATTTATGCTAGTTTTGAGTTAAATACAAGGTTTATATATAGATTTAGACATGGAAATCGTAGAAAACTTGGGGTTTGAGGGAAAACCTAGAAAATTAGTATTCTTGGATTTTTGACCACGATTTTGGGTATGGAATTTAGAGAAAATTATATATTTGAGTTCGCGAAGCTATGGGTAAACTTATTCTTCGAAAATTTTGGAAATCCGGGCACGTGGGCCCGAGGGCATTTTTGTCAACTTTCCGATCGGGGTTAGAAATTGTTATAAATTGGATTAATATGAGTAGTTTATCGTATATTAATGAATTTGCATGGTCATTGGCTAGTTTTGGAGTATTTAACATCGATTCAAGTCTTCAGAAAGGTGTGGCATGCCGGTTTTGGAACTTCGGAGCGAGGTGAGTCTCCTTTCTAACCTTGTAAGAGGGAATTGTCCCCATAGGTGAGTTAATTGGTTATGTACTTCTATTTGTGGGGGCTATGTACGCACGAGGTGACGAGAGTCCGTGCGTAGCTACTATTATGCTATTGTCCGGGTAGTCTAGGACCCAAAAGCATGCTATACTTGGATTAATTGTAAACTTCTCGACAGCTCGAATTGCTTGAATCACATCGAATCAGTAAATGAATTTCAAAAATGGATTAAACCTCTTTTCTTGAATTGTTAAAAGAGAAGTGGCTTTTATTTGGATAAATTCTTAACTGGCTATCTGAGCATGTTTTTCTATGTGTACCTGCGTCGCATGTATGATTCGTGAGCAGGGTGATTGTTTATTTTATGTTGACCGCGTCGCATGGATAGTTCGCGAGCGGGGTAATAGATGCATCTATGGTTCGCGTCGTTCGACCCTCGGCAGTGCACAGTTTATTTTCTGTTGGATCTGGCCGTACGCCTTGGCATGATTTGCGCATGCTAGTATTGCTTGCCTTGAGATTATTTGAGATCGATATTTGCTCTCCCCGACTTCAGATAATTGTAAACTAATGGGTTATGAACCCAGAGACCCCTAATATAAAAAGGAACTTTCACTTGTTCGTGATTTACTTGAAGTTACTGTCATTTTTAATAAATTCATGATTATTCGCATTAATAATTTATCATTATTGGACCACTAGTAAGTGTCGAAGTCGACCTCTCGTCTCTACTTCTTCGAGATTAGACGGGATACTCATTGAGTACACGTGGTTTTCGTACTCATACTACACTTCTGTGCATTTTTATTGCACAGGCATATGCACCTCTGATGGCCTAGTGGACGTAACAGCATGGTTGACACGGAGACTAGGTGAGCTGTATTCCCTCGAGGCGACCCCCAGCCAGTATAGTCTCTCTCAGGATTTTATTTATTTTCTGTCCAATTGTATTCCGGACATCTGTTGTACTTTATTCATTTTTTTTTCTTAGAAATTGCTCATGCACTTGTGACACCGGGTTCTGGGATGGTTTTGAAGTACTTTGTATTAATTGTTTATCATTTAATTTGAATTGAAGCGATTATCTTTTTTTACTTATAAAAATGGAGGAAAATCATAGATTTCAAGAGTATTAAAATGAGAATTTAAATAAGTAATTTGGTTGGCTTGCCTGACGGTGTCCGGCGCCATCACGACCCTTAGTGGATTTTGGGTCGTGACTCCCTCATTGCCTCGTTCAAAACCTCCTCGGGAGAACCCAATCGGGACACCTGGGTGAGGAGAAGGAGTACGACCTAGGGGACGTCATTTTCCAGAAGTTGCAATGTCTGAGGTGGGCAATATTCAAGATATTTTTGTGGTAGTTCTTTCACTCCCCACTTGGAATGCTTCTTTGCTCGCTTGCCCATGCAACGCTTGTGTTCCTATTTAAGCAAACAACAGAAGGTAAGCCAAGATGAGATTTTCCTTACCTCGATCCGATGATTCGATGAACGAAGGTAGCCTTATAGCGTTGTTCGCTCTGCCTAGCGTTTAAGTGGTTGATGGAATGGTGGTTTGTGGATTCGGCAGCCGTATTCGGCCTTCTTTTCTTCCATTGTTTTTTAACATGCCCTGGCTCTGCGTGGGTTGGGTTTGCCTTAGCTCGTTTGTGGGTCATCCGGTGTGTGGATCATCCGGTGCGTGGGTCATCCCATAAGATGTGCCCATTCCCTTATGGGATTTGCGCAACAGGTGCCGTCTTCTCTTGCAAGCTTTGTGTGGATATTGATTGTAACTTCTGCTTCTATGTAGCATCATGATCTAGATTAGAATGTGAGGTTTACTTACCACTCTTTCTGGTGGATGATTGTGTTTCACCGGTTTTGGATCTGAAGGAGACTAGGAAATTTGGCTAAGAAATCCCCACAGACGGCGCCAAATTGTTTGACCAAAGATATTAAAATCTTTTTGATTAAATCAATTAATGATAATGAAGGGGTAAATCTTAGTCAAGCATAATCAACTTCAAATCTAAAAATGTATAGCAATACATTAAATGAAAAGTAAGAACAATCAATATTTATTGATGTTAAATATCTCATCTTTGATGAGATAGAGAGAAAAATCAGTTTACATCCTTCGGAGGAAGAAATTGCAAGAAAAAGAGTAGAGAGGAAAACGTCGCCCCCCCCCCCCGTTTCCGTACGAACTCCCCTTCCTATATATAGTCTCNTTGAACTGAACAAAGGAAGTAAGGATATGAATACTCCCTCTTCTGAATGATGAACAACCTGTTTATCAGAATATTAAACTGCGGGCTCAGGCCCTATATATATATATATATATATATATATATATATATATATATATATATATACATATATATATATGCACAACTGCGGCCTCTGGCCCAAGTATACGTATACATAACTGCGGCCTCTGGCCCAAAGATGCATAAAGCATTAACTAGGGGGGTGCATTCGAATCGGTTTATCGATAAATCGAATCGATTATTTATTATCGAAATCGAAATCGAAAAAATCGAAACCTTATTGAAACGATAACGATAAGCATATGTACAAATCGATAATCGATAAGTAATTATCGATAAGGGTCAAAATCGAATCGATAAATCGAATGCACACCCCTATCTATTATTGAGAACAATAAATGCTTGAAAACTGAGTGGTCATTTTTCTGAGAAGGGACGAGCAGAATTTTTTAAAGTAGTTTTACAATTACACCAACTGCATTGGCTCTTAAGCTCCTTGCTGGTGATGTGCAGCTGCAAATTCCCTTTCAGTGTGGTTGTTATTAATCCTGGAACTTCATTGTCTTGATATCTGAGGAGCTTTCTTTCATTAGATGGAAAAACTACAATATGTGCTTGCATTCTGCAAGCCCCATACAATACCTGAACCATATTACACATTTCTACTCCAGAAGTGCTTGATTTTTTATCAATTGCAGCTCTGCTTTCTGTCTCTAACACCCCTTCTCAATTTCAATCCTCGTCGTGTTTTTGTTTATGCATGTGAATAAACGAGAATCTTTTGATAGTTTAAAAATTCTTCATGTTTAGAGCTGTACAGTTCTCAGCAAGTGTCTAATAAAGCATTTGGGCCTTTAACAACCTGAAGGCCCCAATTTCTTTTGCATATTACCAATGTTGTTTTTTAACTATAAAGATATGAAGTGTCATTATTTGATAATTATTAGAAGAATCACCTAATGCAGTGATCGGTATCTCTTGAGGCAATGGGAACAGTGTGGACAGCCCAAAATAGTCGTTACATGCAAGAATCAGCAAGAAATGTAAGCAGGTGATCCTAATCTATGTTTCTCTGCCCTTGGACATCACCAACGTCCATGCCTACTTGTGAAGAATGTGTCATTGTGCGTTGAAGAATGATTGACACTGTTTTATATGCTCGGAAAATGTTCTATTAGGAACAAGTTGAAGGAAGCAGCTGAGAACATTGGTCTTCCAACTTTTGTAGTTGCTGATGCGGGACGTACACAGGTATCCTTCCCAAGGAATAATGTAAAATTGACGATGCTTATGTGAAATATACAAAAAGTATATTGAGAACATGTCAAAGAGGCTAGCCTCAGCACAACAGTAGAGTTGCTCCTTGGTAACACTTTCTTCACATTTTAAAGCATGGAATTGATCTCTTTGCAAATGGGGAAGGCTGCATACAGTATACGTCCCACCCTCCACCTACCTCCATAGTAGTCGGGGAGCACTTTATGCACGAATAATCTCTCGCATTCAACATGTAGTGTAATAACTGTGAGATATAGAGAAGAGAAGTTGTCTCACAATACCTACAATCTCTTGGAGTTTAATGTGGACATAACTAAGAAGAAAACATAAATAGAACGAAATGATCCATATGGGTGATATCAACTGTTAAGATTTAGTTGTTGGTATTACACTTACATCAGGACAAACTACTAAACATGAATATAGTAATGAGTAGAATAGATACAGATGGTTTACATAAATGATTCTAACTAATTTGGGATTAGGCATAATTGATTGATCCGCTCAGAACATCTGAATATTACAAGGATATGCTGTAGTATCTATGCTTGTTGACTGCATTCAGTTGCAGAAAGAACATTTTAGGCATGTGATCTCATCCTTCTCATCACAGAAGAAGAGCATGAGTTCGTCATAATGTGGGTTAAGTATTAAACCTGGAGACCATGTTTGTTGAGTAGCTTGCATTAAAAGAGTGTTTTGCTCTTTTCTTTTCTTCTTTTCTTTTTTCTTTTTTCTAGTTGGCTAAATGGTTCTCTTGCTTGGAAGCTAATACCTAGTTTCCGAGATTTTACTGCTTCAAGGCTGATGAATATCTTCCTGCTTGTTTATTATGCATTAACAGTTCCTGTAATGTGCTTATGTTTTTCGGGATTTTGTATGATGCAGGTTGCATCAGGTTCAAGGACAGTTCTTGCAGTTGGACCGGGTATACTTCTTATCTGTTTGCTGTATTCGTATTGTTTTTTTGGTTATCTTCTATTACTAGTATACTATGTGGCTCTACTTCTGCAGTTCTGTTGCTGTTTTCAAGATATACTTTACTTTCTGGAACTGGATTTATATTCCATCTTATTTATCTATCGGAGTCGATATGAAGCTTTAAGGCCCAAGTATTCTGATACTCAGGTGTAGAATGCTCACTTCTGACTAGCCAGTTATATGGCACTCAGACTAAACCACTGCATATCCTAACCGCTCTTGTTTACACTTTACAGTTGTAAGATCTATTTGAGAATTGTCCCCAGATCATCATTTGCTCGTTTCATAAAAAAATGAAATGTTTAATAGTCTGTTTGGCCAAGCTGGAAAAATCTACTTATTTTGAAAAGTTGTTTCCCAAAAGTGCTTTTGGGAAAAGTACTTTGGAAGAGAAGCAATTTTTGTTTGGCTAATCACCGTGAAAAGCACTTTTGAGCAATAATTTGTGTTTGGCCAAGTATCAAATTACAAATAACATGAATATATTTACTTAATAGTTAATATTATAAGTAAATAAATAATCTCAAAAAAATTATTATTAAAGACAATAATTAAATCTTTTCATTTTATTTAAGTAAAATATGAAAATAAAATTAAAAAGTATTTTAATTCTTTTAAGATGATTTAAATATATTAAAAATCATTCAACAAATATAAAAGCTTTCACTTCAAGTCACTATATATTAGAAAGCTATCCTAAAAATAAGAAGAAATACTTATACATTAATATCCTAAGTATTAGGTTTAAAATAAGTAAGGTTATTTTGGTATATACTATATTTTGTTAAGGGTATTTTTGGTAAGAAGAAAAGTCAAAACTGCTTCTGCTTTTAGGAAGAAGCTATTTTTTTTCTGCTTCTCAGAAACTTGGCCAAACACTTAAGTTGAGAAAAAAAGTACTTTTGGGGAAAAAAAGCACTTTTGGCCTTTGGAGAAGCTTGGCCAAACAACCTATAAATTCCATTAAATACATTAGCTTAAAAGGAATTTTCTTCTGGAAAACAACCTTTTTAAGGATGTTAAGAAATCATTTCAAGATGTAGAAACAATGCTGCCTGGGAACATCTAATAACAATCCTATGGAAGGGAAGAAATTTTTTGCACCTTTCGAAAAAATCAAATATGAATTCTGTTATTCTTGAGGGATACCCTTGGTTCGCCATGGGCGTTTTGTGAATGATATGCCTTCCGTAGCATGCTGGCTTGGTTGATGTTTGCGCACGACTTCTACTCAAATCTGTTTGATGCTATGCTCGCAACTAACTTTATAATTGAGCAGGAAGCAAGTCAGCTGTAGATTCAGTGACTGGAAAGCAGCGTCTCCTTTGATGAGATTGATAGCTTCTATTGGAACATGTCTCNGTGGAATACAAATCCAAAATTCAATTAGAACCAATGACGCAAAGAGGTTACCTATAGCCTAAAGAAAGCTATTTAGTGAACCAAAAATTAAGTCTAAAAGGTCATGACATTTTTTACTTCAATCGTTTTCTTTTTCAACAATCAAAAATTCATATGCCAAGGTTTAAATCATATTGGTACCAAGCAAGCCACAACATGGTCAATGGGCACAAATCCCAACTCAAACCCTTTATTTTCCTAATTTAACAAAATCTAATCCTAACTACAAGACTAATTCCCTTAAGAAAGTTGTCAATCTATCCATCATCGGAAAAGTCGACAAAGTTTTTTTTTACAATTACCCGGTTCAAGAAGAAAATTGGCATCCTTGAAAAAAAGAACCGTAGGTATAATGAAAACCAAGATATCGACCACTAACACAAAGCACACTAAAATAAAAAAAAATTAAGAAAGCTAATAAATATCAAGTAACTAAACATACTAATATCAACTTGCTAATATAACACATGATAGAAATATACTAATAACAAAATGAAAAACAATCACAGTACTAATCCGCCAAATATCCACAGTTATGCTAAAATAACAGCTATACAAGAAGCCACCCCCAACCAATGATATTGCATTGTCCCTAATGCAACAAAACATGATAGAGTAAAAATGAAGGAAAATGCTCCCTGAATACTGCATCAACTGCTCTCCTCGCTATCTGAGTTAGAATCATCCTCCTCTCCTTCCTCCCCGGGCCACTCAACAGGAACCTCATCATCCTCCACAGCCATGGTCGATGGTATCCGGTCCTGAGGCTTAGGACCTTCCACAGCCCCTTCACACCCTTCCACATGCGAGTAAAGAATTTATCTCTTTTCTTCTCCCTTTTTACCATCTGGGTGTGGGACTTTTCCAGGTTATCATGTGAAGTGCTCAATTCACCATGCTTCTTGGCCAGCTCAGTGTATGCTTTCTCTAGTGCTTTTGAGGTGATCCCCCTGCTTCCTTTGATCTTCAATGTATTTCTGGAATTCTTTCTTTGAGATGTAAGCAGGTCCCTCAGATGTCTCCCCAGGTCCCTGGGGAAGACCAGCCACTAGCTCGCGAATCACTCGCATCTCCTCGCCAAGCACAGCAAATGGTCCTACTGCAGAGGATGACGGCTGACTACTCGGATCAACCTGAGAAGAAGAACCCAACTTTCTTTTTTTGCTCTTAATTGCGCCGCCCTCTCCTCTCTTCTTCAACGGATGCAGTGGCTTTCCCGGATCTATCCAGTTGTCCCCTAGAGCCTCTTCCACCCCAGCAAGCTGACACAACTCAGTGATAAGCGATGGGAAAATCAATGAAGGACTGTTCTGCATCCGATACTCCCTCAGTTCATTGATGAAGAGCTCACCAACATTCAGCTGAATACCGTCAAGAATGCAGGCTATCATCTGAGCTCGTGTGACTGGGACGTTCCATATGTTTGAAACAGGGGAGATACGGCTGCATATGATGGCGAGCCATATCTTCGCTTCGGCAGTGAATTCTTTTGATGTGATCCCCCTTTTCTCAGCTGCCCATGGAACCTCTACACCTGGGCATAATTTTGACACCAACCACTCCCCTGAAGCACAGTCTTTTGCCTTGAATGGGGCCATGTCGTGGTGTGGCAAATGATAGAAGTTATTCACAGTTTCAGCCCCAAAGTGCACCATTTTCCCCCGAATCCTCATCTGGGGCTTTTTTAGCCGGATTGCTGGGAGGTTTGCATAAAATTCCCTCACCCATTGCTCATTTGCTCGGCAAGGTTGAGGGGCAAAACAGTTCCATCCCATGTCCATTAGTCTTTGATAGAACTCTGGGAGACGTTCCTGGACATCATCCATCACTATACCGCTTTCCGGGAGCACCTTCTTTGAGATCAGGTTTTCAAAGTACCGTTCTTGACACTCCAATGACAAGAAACGGTGTTGGTCAAAGTTTTGTTCAGCTTCCCCGGAGTTGTGACTTGACGATCCTTCAGAGTTCGCGTCCATTTTCCAATTATAGTACCTGTCAACAAGTGATAAGAGTGAAAACATGGTATGGCTATGAAGAATAGTGCAAAATGAAGCAAATATGCCAAAAGAATGATCGGACAGTCGAAACTCAGACTTAGAAAAAATTTCAGGATTTTCAGATTTTGAAGTGCAAGCCCTCTGATGTCGCATTTCCCATGATTTCTTCGCAATTGCGAACATGACAGGGCTGGGAATTGCGAAGAATTCCTTCGCATTTGCGAAGATTTCAGAAATCCCAGCTTTGGGAATTGCGAAGAAATCCTGGGAAATGCGAAGGTTTCAGAAATGGCTATTCTTCGCAATTGCGATGAAATCTTCGCAAATGCGAAGAGGACATCGCAATTGCGAGCCTTCGTCCCCAGTTGAGATTTTCTTCAGAGAAAAGTGATTAAGCCTAAAAATTTTCAATCCAAGCTATTTTTAACGAACCCAATCATTAATCAAGCATAAATCATGCATCAAACTTCATAAACAACCATGAATCAAGAAATGTCGATGGTTTGGCCAAGAATTTCATTCGGGCCTTACATCGAACACATAAAGAGCACAAAAATTTCGCTTCTATTTGACAAGTAGTTGGGTACTCA